>NW_006922417.1:163628-218660 GCF_000298275.1 Orycteropus afer afer
TGCACAGATCTCTGTTAGCTGTTTGTGAAGAGCAGTTAAAGGTAAGTGAAGCTCATATGGTTTTCATATATCATTGGCCAGTTGGTGCAGAGACAAGTGGTGGCCCTCACTCAAAAGGTGGGGCTGCAGGAGGTACAGGTATATTGGGTTGTATGGGCATGGTTGCTGTCTCCACTCAAATTCAACACTCAGAAAAAAACACAAAAAATGTAAAAATATTATTTTCTTGCTATTCCCAAGCAAATAACAACACAAATAAGATAATTAACAGGCCAAAACCAAGATGCATCAGGTGTTAGGGTTATCTGACAAGGATTGTAAAACAGCTATCATAAAAGTGCTTCAATAAGCTATTATGAATTGTCTTGAAACAAGAAGTTTAAAAGGAAAATCTCAGCAAAGAACAAATTATGAAAAAGAACCAAATCAAAAGTATAGAACTGAAAAATATAATAACAAAAATAAAAACTCACTGAATGGGCTCAGTAGTAGAATGAAGATGACAGAGGACAGAATCAATGAGCTTGAGGACATATTAATATAATTTACCCAATCTGAACAACAGAGAGAAAATAAACTGGAAATTTAACAGTTTTAGGACCTGTGGGACAATAACCAAAGAGCTGACATTTATATCTTTAGAATCCCAGAAGGAGAGAAGAAAGAGCATGGGTACTGAAAAAATATAGCAAATAACAAAGAAACAATAGGTGAAAACTTCTCAAATTTAGTAAAGACATAAACCTACAGATTCAAGAAGTTGAGTGAAACCCAAATAAAATAAACCTGAAGAAATTCATGTCAAAATATATTATAATTCAGCTTTTGAAAACTAAAGACAAAGAAAAAAATCTTGGAAGAAATCATAGAGAAATAATGCATTACTTATACTTACAGGGGAAGAGTAATTTGAATGACAGAGATTTCTCATCTGAAACCATGGAAGCCAGAAAAGTGGCATATCATTTTTTGAGTACTGAAAGAAAGAACTGTCAACTGTGAATCCTATATTCAGTGAAATTATCCTTCAGGAATAAAGGAGGGATAAAAAAATTCTCAGACAGAGGAAAATGAAATAATTTGTTGCTAGTTAACTTACCCTTAAAGGATGCCAAAAGAAAGTTCTCTAAAGAAAAGAAATAATAACAGAAGAATGTTTGGAACTTCAGAAAGGAAAGAAGCACACAGAACGGGTAAAAATAGGGGTAAATATAATTGGCTATCGCCTCATGAGGTTCTTAAATTTTATTTGGTGGTTGAAGCAAAAAGTATAACACCATCTCAATGGAAATATACAGACCTGAATGAAAATGAAAATACAAGAATCAAAATGTGTGATATAGCTAAAGACAGTGGTGAGAAGAATATTTATAGCAATGAATGCTTACAATAGAAATAAGGAAATCCTTTAAATCAATAATCTAAGTTCCTACTGCAAAAAACTAGAACCGCAAAACCAAATCCACTGCCATCAAGTTGATTTTAACTTTTAGTGATCCTACATCACAGAGTAGAACTACCTTATAGGATTTCCAAAGCTGTAAAAAGCAGGAAAAAAAAAAAAAGACGTAAAAATGAGAACAAAAAACACATACTGCATAAACACACAGGGACAATCACCAAAAGAGAAAGAAAAAAAAAAAAAAGAGGAAAGGCAATAAAGGAGACAAAATATTTAAAGAAATATTTTAAAAAGACAAAGGAAATATAAATAGGAAAAGAAGGGGAAAAACTTCACAATATCTGGGGATGGGGTAGTCAGACAACAGAGTTAAAGCAAGAGAGTAATTGGGAGGAAAATATAAAAAGAAAAACATGGGATGGGAAGAAGCACAAGAAAGAAAAGAATGGGAACCAGGAAAAGAGAAAAGAAAAAAATCCCAAAAATGGTACCTGGGAAGGGAAAAAAATAAAATGAAAATAAAAAGGAAGAAAAAAAAATACTTAAAAATAAACAAATCTGGGATTGAGGGTGGGGCAGGGCACCTAAGCTCCACCAAAACACACAGAATGGGATGGAATTACTGCCAGCCCAGAATGTGGGTGGAGGTAAGGGATGGTTGCACCTCCGTTCACCAAGAGGCTATGGAGTATAAGAGTAACAAGGAGAATATAGCACCTTTCCAATTTTCAGCCACCTGTATGTTGATGTTATCCTAAGGAAGCAGAGCCTATTCTTAGGTCCCTGGAATCTGAATGATAACACTGTTGCTTTAAATATCAAAAATGGCCACGATTTGTAAATATTCAAAATGCCTGCACCCTTTGGACTGCCAAAAGTCCACAGCTCAGTTTGTCTCCTTCTTTATTGTTTCCCTTTTTAGTCATCAGCCACCAGTACATTGTCCAGGCAGGCTTTGTTGAGAAGCGCCAGTTTTTAGATTAATTCTCAGGTCCTAACACAAACACTCCTCAGAAGGTATATTGGGCAAGCTACTTCTGTAGAGATAGATACCACCTCAGAAACCCAAAGAGGGGTCACTATAAGTCAAAATCAACTCGACAGCAGTGAGTTTGGTTTTGGTTTGGGACATCACTTGGAAATATTCAAACTGTTTGTGCCATCTGGATAACTGACAATCCACAGCTCTGCTTGTCTCCTTGAATGTTTTCATTCAGGTTCCTCTATTCATTGGTGTTTAACTCACTTCTGTATCCTTCCTTTCAACGCTCAGTGCTCCAGGATTATGTTCTGTACCTGTGTCAATTCGTTTCTCTTCTCTTTGTTGAAGAGGGTCTGTGTATCTTGTCTGCCTATTCCACCATCTTACTGTAGTCCTGGCTGCACTTCCTCCAGGACAGATTTGTTAGTTCTTCTGCCAGTGCATGGTACTTTCATTATTCTCCAACACCAAATTTAAAAGCATCACCTTTTCTTCGGTCTTCATCATTCACTGTCCAGCTTTCATATGCACATGAGGTGACACAAAATACGATGGCTTAGAGATATAAAAATAAATAGATAAATAGAAATACTATGGCTTGGGTTAGGCGAACCTTAATCTTCAAAGAGACATCTTTGTTCTTTACCACTTTAAAGAGGTCTTTTGCAGCAGATTTGCCCAGTGTAATATGTAGTCTGATTTCTTGACTGCTGCTTCCATGGGTGTTGATTATAGGATCAAGTAATATCAAATCTTTGACAGCTTCAATCTTTTCTCCATTTAGCATGATGCTGCTTATTGGTCCAGTTGTGAGGATTTTTGTTTTCAGTATTTTGAGGTGTAATCCATACTGCATACTGTAGTCTTTAATCTTCATCAGTAAGTGCTTCAAGTCATTTTCATTTTCAGCAAGCAAGGTTGTGTCATCTGCATATCACAGGTTGTTAATGAATCTTCCTCCAAACCTGACACCACAACACCACATTCATCTTCATATAGAACAGCTTCTCGGATTATTTGCTCAGCATACAGATTGAGTAAAGTATAGTAAAATGATACAACCCTGACACAATCTCTTACTCTTTTTAAACCATGCATTGTCCCCTTGTTCTGTTTGAATGACAGTCTCCTGATCTATGTACTGTTTCCTCATGGGCACAATAAAGGAATCTGTTGATAAACAAGTATATGTAACTAATTGCTTTGACAGCTTAAAATTTTACCAATGATTAAAACAAAGGAAGGACCCTGTCTATTCTCTATTTTGTGCTCTTTCTTTGCTTGTCTTCAGAGGTCTGCATGATTCTTCATGTGCCATTTGGAACAGGTTCAGAAACTGAAAGTCTCCTTTCCTTCCCAAAAGGAAATAGATGGTGATTGCATTTGTTGGGGAGGAGTTTATGTACTTATGAGGAAACAAGAATAAGAAAGAGAATGTGTACACTCAGAAGAATGTTCAAGCCAATCAAAAACTGAATTTATATAGTCACTCATGTCATAGAAAGCTTAGGCTTTCTATCTATGGTCCGTTTATACATCAGTCTATCTTTTCATACATCTACCTAAAACCCATGGACATTGAGTTAATTACAACTCATAGTGACCCTATAGGACAGAGCAGAACTACCCCATGGAGTTTCCAAGGCTGTAATCTTTATTGAAGCAGATTGCCACATCTGACTCCCATGATGTGGCTAGTGGGTTTGAACTGCTAATCTTTTGGTTAACATATAAGTGCTTAACAACCTTGCCACCAAGGCTCCTTTATATCTACCTATCCATATGCTTATTTTCTGACTATCTCCAAAAGAATTTGAAGTGGTTCATTTGTCAGATGTTTCAGAATCTCTGTGACTAAAATCCATGAATATTGCTCTCCCCCTACTACAGCTCTACTAGAGCACCTTGACCAATACTGTATTAATTGAATTCCAGAATAACAATGAAAGTTCCATTGAATTCATCTAAATTATTAGGAATAAATTATTTTTTCAAGTATTATTGAGAGAGAAGGAAATGAGAAATACTGGAGATTGCTTACTTCTTCCTCCTATAAATCATTTACTTTTGACCCTCACATCTCAGGTTTTCTCTTTTTATGACAAGAGACTGGATATTTTACTTCTTTATTGTTCATTTTATAGATCAGTACACTGAGAAATATTAGAGGGACAGGGCCTAGAGAAAAGTGCTGACTTGTCAGCATGGTTCAAATGGACTGAGTCTTCAGACACATCCCTAACTTCTTTTGTCTGTATTTCCCTATCTTTAGAATGAAATGAACATGTCTTATCTTCCTTCAGACCACACTCATCCTGAGGGTCCTATTGTTTCTAGGGTCAGCAAATTGCCTCTCAAGAAATGTGTGATGAATAAAGTCATCCTACTTTTTAAAGGCTAAATAGAAAATGGATTAACTGGACTCAAAGGAGAAGTTTTCTGATAACAAGGAATGTAAATGAGGCAGTACCAGGAACAGAGAGGTCTGGGTGGAATCTAGATAGTAGAGAAACTTAATAGGGAGAAGAAAATGCTGGCTTTGATACTTCTTCAAGGTGACCTTTTCTCTTGACATTTTTCTTCTACGCTACAAGATAGACTGCTCCTTATCCTTCTTTTGATCTCACTCCTAAGGTCTAATTTCTCTGAGAAAACAGTCAAATTGTAAATGATAGTTATATCCTAAGTAATAGCATTGGAATTAGATTTCATGTTTATTAAATAGATAGACAAATCATACTTCCAAGAAGATGGTGTTGGAGATCATTTTATAAGTAAGTATAGTCATAGACAAACACTGGAAATCAGAAAATATGTCACAGGTATTTATTCATACAGTTGAATGTCATCATAGCCAACCTCACAGACATGGAATTTCCTTGAAATAAGTATTCCTTGTTACTTCTTCCCTTCCTGTAGCTTTTCAATCTTACGCCCACAGTGCTGTAGGGTCCTGTCTAAAAATGCTGTAGCATATGTTTATGTAAAACTACTTCACCATGAAGAAAATAAGAGATCCTTTGAAAAGCACAATGGAGTAGAGAGAAGTGAACTCGACTGATAAATGGGAGATTTTGTCTTCTAATTTTGTTTCTGCCTGTGATTAAAGGTGGAGATGTGGTCAAATAATTTCACAAAAGCTTGATTTTGTGAAAATCACAAAATTTGGAGTCACTATGAATTGGAGCTGAGTCTATGGCATCTAACAACAACAGCAACAACTGGAATCTGGTGGGTATAGGACAGGGATGATGTTAAATATTCTACAATTCACAAGACATTCCCCCAGAGCAAATAATTATCCATCCCAAAATATCAATAGTTCAAAGATTGGGACACTCTCTCAATCATTAAATAACACTATTATACCAAGCTTGAAATGCCCAAATTAACAAGGAGAACATTTTAGTTTTACTCAGAGAGAAGTTATCCTTTCACATGAAATTCTTTAAAGGAGTTAGACAAAAACTTAATAGTTTTGTATGCAAGCATTTAAAACTGTAATATGAGCTGAAATCCAGCAAACAGCTATTTTGTGTTTCACATATTTCTATTTCATAATTTGATTTCTAAATATTATTTTTCAGTCTGTAAGAAAGAAAGTACCTTATATGAGTTATGGACATACTGAGAAATATGAAAATCTAGAAAATCAAATTTGCAAAATATGAAAATCCAGAAAGTAATATTTTCAAACATTCCCAAACACTATCAAATTACATAGTCCTGAGGTTTGAAGTACCTTGTCTTCAAATTAGTTGTGTCCTATGTCTAATAGACTTTCATGATGGACATCAGCCTTCTTTAACTTTCAAATAATCACTGGCAACTGACATTTTCCAAGGAAAAATTGATTACTCAACACTTAAAAGATTTCTAAAAGCTCCTGAGATTAATACAGAAAAACATATTGCCTTGAACATCACATTTTTAATGTTATTCATCCCTACTTTAAAAGCTATTGTCCTCTCTTAATGATATTGTATTAGCTTATAGCCAAAGATGGCCACTGTCAATTCATCTCCTCCATGTACATGTTAGGAGCTCTGATGATGTAGTGCCTAAGGTATTTGACTGCTAACCAGAAGGCTGGCAGTTCAAATCCACCAGCCACTCCTTGGAAGGAAGGTTGGGCAATCTACTTCCAAAGAGTTATCAATTCAGAAACCCAAGGAAAGCTTGTTATGAGTCAGGACCGACTTCATGGCAGTGAGTTTTAGAGTTTTTTTCCTTTACCAAGGGTGAACTCTCTTCTTTTATTCCCTTGAATCTGGACTGACCTGGGACTGCTTTGACAATTAAATATGGCATAAATGATGCTGTGCCAGTCTGGGACCTAATCTTTAAGATAACTAATAGTTTCTGCATCCTCCATCTTGAAACCCCTAGTACCTATGCTGTGAGGAAACAAGCAGTTACAAGGTCAGGGTCATGAAGGAGAATCATAGTCTTCTTTGAGCAGTCTCAGCTGAGATCTCAGCTGACAACTAGCAACAATATGTTTACCAGGTGAGCATGCTAGTTCATAAGTGGATCTGTGATCAACACAGTAGCATAGAGGAACAGAAAGACATAGAGAGGTGCATGGGAGGTACAGATAACAAAGAGGAACTCTTTTGCATATACAGTTCTGCATTGTCAGTGATGGCAAATATTGATATATGGGTGGATAGATGGGTGGACATGATGAATGATTAGGTATGTTTATGCAGGGGGGAGTGTGCTCATGACCATGTATAGGGTTGGCAGACAATGTTTCTACAAGTATATTGCTATGTTCCATAAGAATTCCCAGGAAGCTCTGGTAGCATAGTGCCTAAGGCCCTTGACTGCTAATCCAGAAGGCTGGTGGTTCAAACGCACCAGCCACTCCTCAGAAGGAAGATGGGGCAATCTATTTACACAGTGATACTGCCTCAGAAACCCAAGGAGGGGTCACTATGAGTCAGGTCCGATTCGACGGCACATAACAACAACATAATAGATCTGACAATGGAAAAGGTTGGAGTCACTTCTTGGGCACAGCCAGCTATCCAGAGGGTGCAAAAAGTTGGACCTCTGGGCTCAGGAACATGTCTCAGGGGACATCAAGCTCAATTGGCATAACATACTACACAAAAAACCATTGTTCCACATCCTACTTTGGTGACTAGAGACAGGGATCTTAAAGCTTGCAAGCAGCCATGTAGATGCTAAAATGGGTCCCTGTGGTGGTTATGTTTGTTTGTCAACTTGGCTAGGCCTGGTTGAATGGCTAGGTAGCTGGTGGTAGTTATTCCCCATGATGAGACTGGCAATCAACTCCATGGTGAGATCTACCACAAGCAGCTGAATAGCTGTTTTTGGTATATGGTCTGCTTCCTGTATATAAGGAGAAGCCTTGGGAATGGTCTCTAGCCTATGGCACTTTGAACTTGGACTTAAAGCCTCCAAATTATGAGAATAAACCCCTATTTGTTAAGACCATCCCATTTGTGGTATATTTCTTATCAGAACGGCATTAGATAACCAGAACAGAATTTGGTACTGAGAGAGTAGAGTGCTGCTCTGACAGATACCTAAAATGTGGAAATAGGAGTAGAGTGCATCCTTGACTCGAGACCCTGGCAGAGAGACCCCGGCATACGGCATTAGAGACGGCCGTAGCAGAGCCGAGAGAACCGGTATGAGACAGTGACAGCCTTACCAGCCCACAGAGGAGAAAGCTTGATGCCTTTGGTTGAAAGCTTGATGCATCTGGCTTACTGGTGGAGTGGCTTGCCTTCAGGCATTAATTGGTAAAAGAGACTGACATGAAATGGAGTAGCAGGTTGGCCAGCCCACAGGGCAAGAAAGCCGAGTACTTTCTGGGCAGGGTTTTCCAGTGGAGTGGGTTGCCTTTGGCATTAATCAGCAGAAGTGGAGACCAAGGAAATAGAAGCAGAGCTGCCTCAGCTTGAAAGGGTAGGACCATGGCCTTTGGGGGTGGAACGGCCATAGGCCCCTAGGTTTCAAAGGGCCAGGCCTTCACCAACTTGGTTCTGGAGTGTAGGGTTGCTTGTTCATGTAAGCCAGTGGAATGGAGCCATAGCCGCTGCCCCAGAGTGAGGGGGCAGGGCTGTCATGCCCAAGAGGGAGAAGAATGGGGCCCACCATGCCAAGGGGATGAGGTTGCCATTCAGAAACTAGGGTACTGGAGCCACCCAATGGAGGAGACCTATACAGACACCAGCCATTGAAGATCTGTACAGGTGCCAAGTTGACAAGCGGTGGAATTGTGGTGGTTATGTTTGTGTGTCAACTTGGCTAGGCCTGGTTGAGTTATTCCCCATGATGAGACTGGTAATCAACTCCATGATGGGATATACCACAGGCAGCTGAATAGCTGCCTTTGGGATGTGGTCTGCTTCCTGTATATAAGGAGAAGCTTCAGGAATGGTCTCTAGCCTATGGCACTTTGAACTTGAACTTAAAGCCTCTAAGTTGTGAGAATAAACCCCTGTTTGTTAAGGCCATCCCATTTGTCGTATATTTCTTGTCAGAACGGCACTAGGTAACCAGAACAGTCCCTCATCTTCCAAAGCAAAGAAGATCGAAGAAAAACCAAAGACACATGGAAACAATTAGTCCAAGTGACTGGTACATCATGCAAGCTTCAACCTATATGACTTGTTGTTGTTGTTGTTATGTGCCATCGAGTCGGACCCAACTCATAGTGACCCCTCCTTGGGTTTCCGAGGCAGTATCACTACAGAAGTAGATTTCCCCATCTTCCTTCTGAGGAGTGGCTGGTGGGTTTCAACCACCAGCCTTCTGGTTAGCAGTCAAGTGCCTTAGGCACCAGAAGAACTAGATGGTGCCCGACTATCACCGTCAAACTCTTGGAGGCGGATCTTTGTAGGAGATCCTGGATAGAGCAGGAGAGCTATGTGAAACAAAACTCAAAATCATAAAAAAATAAAAGCGACCAAATTTTCTGGTCTGATAGTGCCTGATGGAACCCCTGAGATGAGGGGTCCAGCTGCCCTTCAGGTCTAGATTTGAACTCGGTCTTGTGGCTTCTAGCCCGGAAGACAGACATATGAGCTAAACATTTACATTAGGTTGATACACTTCTTGGAGAGATTAATCATGGGAGAATAGAAGGGCTGTGTATGCACAGGGAGACACATTGGGAGGCTGGATTGCATGGACAGAAGGACACAGGGAACAGGTAACTATGGGGAGGAAGTGGGAGGGAAGCTGTTGCATTGTGGGAGATTACAGTCAATGTCATGAGAGAAAGTGTATGTGAACTGCTGTATGGAAGATGAATTTACTCTGTGAACTTTCACCCAAATCACAATAAAATTTAAAAAAAAAAAGAGAGCCTCATTTGAGCTCCAGCTTCCCCACCAAATATGTTGCGACACAGAGCAGAGACAAAATGACCACACCTAATCCTGCTCAAATTACAAATTAATTAGCAAATAATTGTGGTATTAAGTCATTAAGTTTTGGGGTGAGTTTCATGCAGAAAGAGAGTATCAAAACCTTTATCAAAGTCTGAATTAAAAAATGGCCCTTATGAATAGGTAGACCCCTTTTTAGAATTATATAAAGATCAATTTAATGTGTAAATAATAGTAAATGTCTTATGAGTTATTATAAACTTATAAATGTTCTTACAAACTTACAAACATTCTTTTCTACTCTTCATGAGCTTCAAGATACTCAAATACATAAACATGCCAACTGTGTAATCAATTGAAATAAGTATGTGGCTTTTGCTGTGAAGTACATGTAATTTTTCTTGTAATTCTCTTACCAAATTATTCCACATCTAGTCTTAGGTTCTTTCAGTGGTAGCAAAGGCAAAAGCAAGACATACCATTTTATGAATTTGGAATCTCTCATCTTTTTAGAAGTAGTTGCTATTATCACCCTCACTCAAAAAAAAAAAGGCATAAAGCTGAATCCATATCCTATACCAAGACAGAATAAAATTGGTGTGAGGTTGTAATGTGAAGCCATTTTGAATTTCTCTTTGTAGTAGGTAGTCATCATTACTACTTTCTACTGACTTTTTATGTCACACTCACCAACCCTAACCCAGTAAGCATTTAATCAGATGTCTTCAAATGCCAACCAACACAATATCAGTACAATTTTAAGACACTTAGTTTACAGTGAGGGAGCTCTGGTAGCATAGTGCCTAAGGCACTTGACTGCTAACCAGAAGGCTGGTGGTTCAAACCCACCAGCCACTCCTCAGAAGGAAGGTTGGGCAATCCTACTTCCATAGTGATACTGCCTTGGAAACCCAAGGAGGGGTCGCTATGAGTCGGGGCTGACTTGACAGCATATAACAACAACAACAACAACAACAGTTTACAGTGAAGCACCAAGAAATTTGGAGAGTGTTTTTTTTATTTGCTTAGATTGAGGTTGTCAAAGAATTCACGTTGCTTGGTTCTACAATAGATGCCAATGGAAGCAGCAGTCAGGACATTAGACAATGTGTAGCACTGGGAAGGTCAACTGTGAAGGAACTGTTTCAAGTGCTGAGGAGCAAGGATGTCTCCTTGAGGACTAAGGTGAACCTGACACAAGCCATGCTATTTCCAATCACCTCAAATGCATGTGAGGGCGGGACAATGAACAAGGAAGACCAAAGAGGAGTTGATGCTTTTGAGTTGTGGTGCTGGCAAAGAATGCTAAAGATACCATGGACTGCCAAAAGAACTAACAGATCTGTCCTGGAGGAAGTGCAGCCGAAATGCTCATTGGAAGCGATAATGGCCAGACTTTGTGTAACCTACTTTGGTCATGTTGTCAAAAGGGACCATTCCATGGAGAAGGATGTCATGCTTGGTAAGGTGGAGAGTCAACGAAAGAGGTGAAGGCATTCAATGAAATGGATTGACATGGTGGCTGCGATGACGGGCTCAAGTATAGCAGGGATCCTGGAGCTGGCACAGGATCGGGCAGTGTTTCATTCTGCTGTGCATGGGGTCGCTATGAGTCAGAAACAACTCGATGGCACCTAACAACAACAACAACAACAAGTTAGAGCATCCAGAAAATTAATATTTTTTTTTTAAATTCTAGTTACTCATCCTGATATTCTTTAAATTGATTCAAACTTATAATGACACACTTTATCTGAAACCACAATCAAATCAAATTACACATTTTTCTGGGTTTTTTTTAATCAAATGTAATACTAAGTCTAGAGACCTGAGGTCAATCACTATAATCCCATCTATCTATATATGAAATGCATACCCTTTAGCAAAAATACAATACTCAATGAGAATATTTAGGGTAGATTTTTTTAGTACATCTATGGAAATAGCATTTGTTTTGTGAGTCTGATCAACTGGAATAGGAAAGACAGCTGAAATTCAAAAGTAAATAACTTACCCAAGGAAAAAGTGTCCTTATTTACTCTCTATCTACAAAAGTTCGAGCCTCTTAAGTGTCGACCAGCAAGTATTTCTGTTGATTACTCTGTGGAGTCTATGTGACCTGGTAGTTATTTGTACTCATCTATTCAAATAAAAGTTGAAAATTTAAATTACACCCAGCTAAAGGAAGGTATTTACAATTAATGCAACTAGAGTTTTATTTCAAGGACAAGAACTTGATGTTTCATATTGTTTTGTTAAGTGTGTTTACTACAAGTGGTAGAGTACTTGAAGGGAAAATTATAACTTCTAAAGGCAACTGAGTGAGAGGTTAGCCAGAATCATCAAAAATTGGTATAATAAATGTTAAGCGCTTCCTTAGTATTTGGCAGACCAGTTGCATCATGAGACTATCCATGGGTGCATTTGCTTATGTGTGTGTTTTCTGTCATAAATTTATTTGCTCTTGATTTATTCAGTTTTATTCAATTTTCTCACATCATTGCAATGATCATTGTAACCATTGAAAAAAAGAAAGTTTCATACAATAAAGAAATCTTTTGTATGGTTAAAAGGATTTTCTATGGTTAAATGAATACATCACCTGGGATGAGGTCATGAATATAATTAGTACTCACCACATGGATGAAGACTGTAATGTTGAAGAGTAGAGTTTCTTAGCTGGTAAGTGAATGAATGTTGTTGTTACCTCCAACAACAATAGAGTGCAAACTCTAAGAGCCTGGGTCTGACCTCGATTTAACCTCTAGCTGGCTCCTTTATTAGCTGTGTGCGCTTGTGTAGTTTAACCTCACTGAGTCATTGTCTCCTCACCTATAAAGTAGATATAAAAGAAGTACATACTTTGGGTTGTTTAGGTATTTAAATGCAAGATACATTAATGAAGGATGTTGTTGTTTTGTTAGGTGTCATGCAGTCAGTTTCAACTCATAGTGACCCATGTATAACAGAACAAAGCACTGCCCAGTCCTGTGCCATCCTCACAACTGTTGCTATGCTTGAGCCTAATGTTGCAGCCACTGTGTCAATCTATTTAATTGAGGTTCTTCCTCTTTTTCATTGATCCTCCACTCTACCCTCCACTGTTTTCACTGATATCTCCCTCCTGGAGATACCCTTCTCCAAGAATGGTCCCTCTTGATAACATGACCAAAGTACATAAGAAGTCTTGTCATCCTCCCTTCTAAGGAGCATTCTAGGTGTACTTCTTTCAATACTTTTTTCTTTGTTCTTCTAGCAGTCCGTGGTATATTCATTATTTTTCACCAACATCACAATTCAAATCATCAATTTTCTGCAATCTTCCTATTTATTGTCCAGCATTCACATTCATATGAGGCAACTGAAAATACCAAGGCTTGGGTTAGGCACACCTTAGTCTTCAAAGTGACTTCTTTGCTCTTTAACACTTTAAAGAGGTCTTTTGCCATGGATTTGTCCAGTGTAATACAATGATTGATTTCTTGACTACTGCTTCCATGGGTATTGATTGTGTACACAGGTAAAATGAAATACTTGACAACTTCAATATTTTCTCCATTTATTGTGATGTTGCTTATTATCCAGTTGTGAGTTTTGTCTTCTTTATGTTGAGGTATACTCCATACTGAAGGCTGTAGTCTGATTTTCTTTACTAAGTGTTTCAAGTCTTCTTCACTTTCAGCAAGCAAGATTGCGTCATCTGCATAACACAGGTCACTAAAGACTCTTACGTCAATTCTGATACTTCGTCTTTATTCATATAGCCAGTTTCTCACATTGGTTTCTCAGTATACAAACTGAACAAATATGTTGAAAGGATACAACCCTGACAAACATCTTTCCTGACTTTAAACCATGCAGTATCCCCTTTTTTTTTGCTCCAATGACTACCTCTTTCTCTATGTACAGGTTCCTCGTGAGCACAATTCCCATTCTTCTAAATGTTATCCATAATTCATTATGATCGACACAGTTGAATGTTTTTGCATAGTCGATAAAACACAAGTAAACATCTTTCTGGTATTCTGTGCTTTCAGCCAAAATCCATCTAATGCCAGCAGTGACATCCCTCAGCCCACATCCCCTTCTGAATCTGGCTTGAATTTCTGGCAGTTCTCCATCAATATATGGCCAAAACCATTTTTGAATTATCTTCAACAAAATTTTACTTGCAAGTAATATTAATACTGTTCAATAATTTCCACATTGTTCGAAAACCTTTCTTTGAAATGGGCACAAATATGTATCTCTTCCATTTGGGTTGGCCAAGTAGCTGTTTTCCAAATTTCTTGACTTAGACAAATGAGCTCTTCTAGATTTGCATCCATTTGTTGAAACATCTCAATTGGTATTCCAAAAATTTCTGGAGCCTTATTTTCAACAATGCCTTCAGTGCACCTTGGATTTCTTCCTTTAATATCATCAATTCTTGATCATATACTACTTCCTGATATGATTGAACATTGACCAATTCTTTTTGATACTTTCAACATTTTTCAATATTTTGCCCATAGGCCTTTCAATATAGCAGCTTGAGGCTTGAATTTTGTCTTCTGTTCTTTCAGCTTGACAAATGCTGATTGTGTTCTTCTGTTTTAACTTTCTAAATCCAGGTTTTTACAGGCTTCATTATAATCTTTTACTTTTTCTTCTTCAGCTACCCTTTGAAATCTTCTGTTCAGCTCTTTTATTTCATCATTTCTTCCATTTGCTCTAGTTACTCTCCTTTCAAGAGCAGCTTTCAGCATCTCTTCTGGCACTCAGTTTGGTCTTTTCTTCCTTACCTGTCTTTTAAGGATCCTTTGGGATATTTTTTTTGTTTGTTTTTATTTTGCTTTCTTCATGTACGATGTTCTTGGTATCATTCCACAATGTGTCTAGTCTTCAGTAATTAGGGTTCAATGCATCAAATCTACTTTTCAGATGGTCTCTAAACTCAGGGTCGTATTTCAGCTCTCATGGACTTGTTTTAATTTTCTTTAGCTTCAACTTACAAATGAGCAATTGATGGTGTGTTCCATAGTCAGTCACTGGCCTTGTTCTGACTGATGTTGAGCTTCTCCACTGTCTCTTCCCACAGAAGAGGTTTAGGTTGTTTAGGTTGTTGGAAAAATGAATTTTTCAACACTGAATAAGTCATTGGTCTTGAAGAATTCTATCATGTGATCACCAATGTTATTTCTGTCACCAAGGCCATATTTTCCAACCATTGATGCTTTTTCTTTGTTTCTGCCTTTCTCATTCCAATCACGAGTTATTATCAATGCAGCTTGATTGAACATCTGATCAATTTCAGATTGCAGAATTTGGTAAAAATCTTTAATATCTTTGTCTTTGGCTTTAGTGGTTAGTGTGTAAATTTGAATAATAGGTGAATTAATTCATCTTTCTTATAAGCTTGTGGATATTATCCTATCACAGCATTCTACTTCACAATAGATCTTGCAATGTTCTTTTTGATGATGAATGCAGTACCATTCCTCTTCCATTTGTCATTCCTGGTATAGTAGACCATCTGATTATCTGAATCAAAATGACCAAAACCAGTCCAAGTCAGATGAACCTAATGCCAAGGATATTGATCTTTATGTGTTCCATTTCATTTTTGATGACTTGATATTTTCTGTGTTCATACTTCCTATATCCCATGTTCTAATTATTAATGAATGTTTGCAGCTATTTCTTCTCATTTGAATTGTACCCCATCAGCAAATGGAGGTCTCAAAAACTTTAATCCATCCACATAATTATGGATGACTCTACTTTGAGGAGGCAGCTTCCCCCAGTAGTATTTTGAGTGTCTTCCAATCTGAGTGGCTCATCTTCTGGCACTATATCAAACAATGTTTCATTGCTATTCATAAGGTTTTCAGTGGTCAATTCTTTCAAAATTAGACCACCACATCATTCTTCCTGTTTTGTTTTAGTCTGGAAACTCTGCTGAATCCTGTGCATTCTATCTGGTGGGGTCCACATGTATACCTGCCTTTCATGTTGTTGAAAGAAAGTATTTGCAACGAATAAGTCATTGGTCTTTCAAAATTCTCTCATGCAATCTCTGCCATCATCTCTATCACCAACACCATGTTTTCCAACTACCAGTGACTCTTCTCTGTTTCCAACTTTTGCATTCCAATCACCAGTAATAATCAACACATTTTGATTGCATTTTTGGCCAATTTCAGACTGCAGAAGTTTGTAGAAGTCTTCAGTTTCCTCATCTTTGGCTTTGGTGATTGGTGCATAAATATGAATAACAGTAGTGTTAACTGGGCTTCCTTGTAGGCATATGGATATTATCTTATCACTGACAACATTGTACTTCAGGATAGATCTTGACACATTTTTTTTTGTGATGATGAATGCCACTCCATTCTTCTTCAATTTGTCATTCCCAGCATGGTAGATCATATGATTGTCTGATTCAAGTGGCCAAAAACAGTCCATTTCAGTTCACTAATGCCTAGGATATTGACCTTTATGCATTCTATTTCATTTTTGACAACTTCCAATTTTCCTAGACTCACTCTTTGTACATTCCATGTTCCATGTTCTATGCTGATGAAAAAAAAAATTGTAAGTGTGAAAGTCTGACCATTATATAAGACAATCTTTTTTTTTTTAATTTGTGATTTCAGTGAAAGTTTATAGAGCAAATTCATTTTCCAGGCAAGAGTTCATGCACATCTTGCTTCATAACACTGATTGCAATCCCCACAATGCAACAGCTCTCCTCTCATTTCTCCCTGTGGTCAACCTGTCCCTATATCCTTCTTTCCTATATATTTCTGCCTTCTGAGCAATCTCCTTGTGCAAATACTGCCCTTCCAACCTCCTGTGGTTGATTGTTCTAAGGATTGTACTTACCTGGTGTAAATGTTCACCTTACATGCCTGTCTTTTGTTTGGCTGGAAGCCACCAGCATCAGGTCAGTTTCAGGCCTGAACATTGATTAGGGGCTATAGACTTGGTGATTTCAGTAGACTCTTTCAGACCATTAAGGCTGGTCTTTTATATGATTTTGAGGTTTGTTCCACATTTTTCTTCTACTCTATCTAGGATCTCCTACACTGATCCCTTTGCAAGTGGTTGACATTGGTAGCCAGGTACCATCTAATTCTTCTGGTCTCAGGGTCAAGTTGGCTGAGGTTCCCAGGGCCCACTATCCCTTGGACTAATTGTGTCCATGTGTTGTTGGTTTTCTTCATTCTTCTTTGCTCCAGACAAGGAGAGACCAATTGTTGTGCTTTAGAGGGTTGCTTGCAAGCTTTTAAGACCACATGCACTACCCACCAAAGTAGGATGTAGAACAACGTTTTTTGTATAGTATAATGTGTTAATTGAGCTTGATGTCCCCCACGACCATAGTCCTGAGCCCACAGGCCTAACAATTTTCTTCCTCAGGGTAGTTGTCTGTGGCTAAGAAGTTATCATAACTTTGCCCCCTGTTAGCTCAATTATATATATGGACATTCTTACAGCACATACAAATATGTATTTAGACATATTGTCTACCAAACTTATATGTGGTCTTGGGAATATTCCTTTTTGAAAGGCAATAATTTCATCTAAACACTTGGTAAAACTATAAAACAGTCTAGAATATAAGGAATATGGGGAAAAAAGGATACAAAAGGGTTGGGATATAAAAATAAAACCAACTGAACCCCACGAACTTACTACAACAGATTTTCATTCATAGTCCCCAATGTATCATGCCTCTCACCCTTGTGCAATCTCCTTCCACTTTGAACCATGGGTTGGCCTGTGATTTTCATTATCTTTGGAACATTAGCAACTGGGATGCATCAGAGGCTTGTTAAGTACTTGAGCATTGGGACTTACCCTCTTGGAACACTGATATTACCATATAAAGAAATTCTGACTGGGAACATATTACCCAGCCAAGAACCAGCACCAATCACCAGATATGTGATTGAGACCATCAGCCACTATCAAGCCACAAAAGGCCTACAGTCTAGACATGATCAGCAGAAGAACCACTTAGCTGATCAAACCCAAATTGCAAAATAGTGAGCAAATAAATGGCTACTATTTTAGGACATTAAGTTTTGGAGTTGTTTATAACAAACAGCAATAGATAATGGATACCTCTCGTCAACCTTTTTCCCCTCCCTCACTCCATCTCCACCATAAGATCTTCTTGCTTTTCCCTGAACATGACAGGCTTGTTTTTGTTTCAAGTCTTTTAAGTGGCTGTTACCTTTACCCAGGAAGCCTCGATTGCTAAATTGTTCACTTCTTCACTGCACTGAAGAATCTGATCAAATGTCACTTCCTCAAGGAGGCTTTAACTCACCACCATAGATAATACATAGTGCACCAGGCCCTCAGGCAACTGTCTGTTGCTTCTATATGTCTTTATTCTATCTTATTTTTCTTGAGAGCTTCTTTTGAAGACAAGCTATATTTCTTTGAACAAGCTATATTTCTTTGATTATGAGGGTTTTGTTTGTTTTTGCTTTTTTTTTTTTTTTTTTGGTCTTCCAAGGGAATGAAAGGTAGCTAGTGAAATATTAAGCTACTTAGTTGCTATAATTTATAAATAAAATTCTTAATGAAATAAGAGACTATTTTAAATACACTTTTCTCTTCATGTGGTTATATATATTCCTTCTAATGAAATGCCCCATAGCCAGTGTTTTACAACTTTTTGAATTTAAAATTTTCAAGTAATTGTGAGATTATACTCTACTTGTATTGGAAAAGTTTCATAATTCTCCAAACTCTTAACTAAGATCTTTCAAAAACCATCTTTAACAATAAAATATACTAATGTATTATTTCCATATGTGACAGACCTGAAAATCCTTGCTCTCCTGAAAGAACTTGAAATAATGACCTCTGAAGACCCATGCATTTTCCATGCATGTGATTTCATTTGCAACGGCTTTATTTTTAATATAAACAATATTCTAACATTTTTTTTTTTTTTTATCTAGACCTCTAATGCCTAGTGGACTATAAACATAAAATTGTAAGGATCAAGAATTCTGGAGTGTTTTGGAGAAAGGCAGACTAGCAACTGCTGACTGCTTTGTCCTAAGCCATTTACATTGTTTTTCTCCATTAATATAAACTTATGCTGGGTAAAGGTCACTAATATTTAACCATGCTACCTTCTGGTGTAATGCCTAAGGCATTTAGCTGCCAGCCAAAAAACTGGCAGTTCAAATCCACCAGCCACTCCCAGGAAGGAAGGTTGGGCAATCCACATCCATAGCGATACCACCTTGGAAACCCAAGGAGGAGTCGCTATGAATTGGATCCCACTCAACTGCAATAAGTGGGCCTTCTGATTATTCATTCTAACATGCTGGCTCTTGTATCTTTACTGGATCTATGCATCCCAATACTCATCTGTAGTTGCCCGGGCTCCTCTAACATTCTTCTGGCTTGACCACTAACTAACTCTCTCTCTCCCTCTCTCTCCCTCTCTCTCCCTCTCTCTCTCTCTCTCTCTCTCTCTCTCATTCTCTCTCTCTCACACACACACACACTCACACACACATTTTTGGTACTTCCTGTTCCTTACACAGACTCTGGGACTAGAAATATGACAAAGCTTCACCTTAAGTTTCACAGATGCCACAGCAGTCAGGGCAATTTTGCCTGCCCTTTATAGTAGGGGAGAACGAATTATGCAAGAGAAATGATTGATGGGCAAATAGGGAAAAAGGAGACTATGAACCCTTAAGAACAAAAAAAGCAAAAGAAATATATATACACTGATGATGGATGCAACACCATTGTACTTCTATTTGTTGTTCTTGACATAGTAGACCATATAATTATCTGGTTCAAAATGGCTAATACCAGACTAGGTCAGCACCTAATGCCTAGGATATTGATCTTTATGGGTCCCATTTCATTTTTGATGACTTACTGTTCCCTTATATTCATAATTCATACAGTCTATGTTCTGGTTATTAATGGATGCATATCTATCTATCTATCTATCTATCTATCTATCACTCTGGTGGTGTAGTGTCTAAGGCATTTGACTGCTAACCAGAAGACTGGTAGTTCAAACCCCCCAGCCACTCTTCAGAAGGAAGACTGAGCAATCTACTTCTGTAGAGATCCTGCCTTAAAAACCCAGGGGTGACTCAATGAGTCGGATTCTACTTGACAGCATTGAGTTTGGTTTGTTTGTTTGTTTTATATATATATATAACAAACAAACAACTATATATATATTTATATGTATATATATACACACACACACACACACACACATATAAAATGGAGACATAGAGTTTTGCATATCTAGCATGCATGTGTATATATAAATGCTGTTGTTCATCATTGGGTCGATTCCAAACCATAGTGATCCTTTAAGACAGAGAATTTTAAACACTACACCACCAGGGCACATGCTATGTTATGGCAGCATATTAAATCAAAGCAAGACACATTTACTGAGCACATCTAAAGTGCAAGAGATCATTCTAGGCATTAGAGACAAACATGGCACACGCAAGACAAAATCGTTTGTCAGGATCCAGTCAGAAGACAGAAAATATATCAGTTATTTTAACTGTGATAAAATGCCATATATAGCAAGGCAAGTATAGAACAGTTAACTATCTGTAGAAGAACTGAAAATGCATAAAGGAAGCATCAAGATATAAAAATGTAATAGGACACAGCATCCATCCCTACTTCAGAAGGAATAAAGGAAAAAGGTTAGAACTTTTGAAACAAAATTTTATAAATGAGGACCCACATTGCTGAGACTCAGTTATGAGGAAGGGTCAGCCAGCAGGTGCTAGTGTCTCTCAGCTCAGATGAAAAACTGTGTGTGGCAGGTAACCAGACTTCTGAGGAAGGAATGCTGGCTGTGGTGCTGATGTTTTTAAGAGGGCAGAATGTCATTAAGCACTTCTGTTAGAATCAATTCCCACAGCTGGGATGCAGAAATGTTACTAGGGTGACACTGATAAGAACAGAAAGCAAAAGGAAGGTAATTGCTTCTGCCCTTTCCAGTCTTCCATCTGCTCTCATTTCTTGATTCCCAGAGCTTAGCAGAATTAGGGTAAAGTAGATATGTGGCTGTAGGGTCTCAGCCCTGGATCACAAAGCAGAGCCTAAAAGGATGACTTGAAAGTTGAGGCAGTAGCACGTCTTGCAATTTATAATTCAGTAGAATGATTTATGTAAACAGTAACTATTATTCAAGGTATCATATAATTGTCAGGACACAGTAAAAATGAGAGAGTATGAATCTCATCCAGTAAGCTCTAGAGTGTAGGAAATATCAAATTTATTTTCTTTAAATAAATTTAAATCCAATTTTGAGTTCAATCACAGTCATTATTGTGGCTCCTCCTTCCCCCAGGATTTTACAAACATCGTTTGCCCTATTGTGGTCTCCCAGAGGCCTTCACTGTTTACTCCCGAGGGATCCATCTTTTCTTCCCACTCTGAGACACCAACCAGTGCCAGTCCTTCAAAGAACTTAGGCCGTTATGAAATAAATAAGTAGAAGTCACTATTTTTAAGCAGCCACAGCTTTTGGCTCTGCAAAAACACTTTGATGTGAGAAAATACTAAGGGCAAAAATATAAAAAATACAAAGAGAACAAACAAAAATTAATATTTGAATACACAATCCTATCACAAACCAATGCCTATGGGTTTAGAACAATTTAACAATATTCAAATAAATGAAAGTCAAAAAATAATAATAATATAGCAAATCTGTCAAGATTGTATGCCATGTCCTACTTTGTGTCTACTGTGAGCTGCCTGTATTTTCAGCCCCTGAGAGACAACACTGAATCTGAAATATTCATCCTGCTGTGCCAGGAACAGAGAACATATGAGAAAACTTTATGATCTGAGTTCAGTTGGTGATATACTTTACCTGCTAAATTGTGCATATTACTGCACAATTGTTTTTTGTTTTAATCATCATTTCTATTTTCAAGATGTATAAACTACCAGATTCACTAGGGGTGACATTCATGAGCCACATTGTTATTGGTGTTCATGAAAATATTTCCATTTCTCAGCTATTTTCCTCAAAGCAGAACAGAGGCAGCCTGAAATTCAACATAATTTCCAGTGCTAGTTTCAAGGTCCTTATAGATACTAACTGTGCTATTTGATTTATATATTAGTTATTTGCCAGCATAGACTTACACTCTTATATCCTGGGTGCATTCTAGCATTTGTGTCAGTGTTAGAGTGCTGCCTCTGGAGCCTCTGTTTAGGAAGGACTTTGGGAAAGGAAGCTTATTTTCCACAAAGCAGTGTGAGGGACACCTATTAATAGCAGATGTGGGGGTCTTTAGTGGTGCTCATGAATTCCAAGAAATCACTTTCCAAGTACTTTCCTGTGGCTTCCTTTTTCTGTCATACTGCGTCACTGTTGAATGAGATGTTAAAGTTCTCATGCTCTGGGTTTGGTCTCTGCTAGAGATAGGTTTTAGTACCTGTTGCAACCCAAGGATAACTAGACATAATAATAATAAAAGTTCATCACAGTCTGGGGAATGAGATCATGCATCATCATCAGAAACAAAACAGCAGACCTGATGCTTCAAGACTCCTGTTTTTGTTAGGGGTTGTTGAGTTGACTCTGACTCATAGCGACCCTATGTACAACAGAACTTGAGGCCATTTTTGCAGCCAATGTAGTGCCTAAGGCATTTGACTGCTAACCAGAAGGCTGGTGGTTCAAACCACCAGCCACTCCTCGGAAGGAAGATGGGGCAATCTACTTCCATAGTGATACTGCCTCGGAAACCCAAAGAGGGGTCGCTATGAGTTGGACCCGACTCAATGGCAGTGAGTTTTGAGTTTTTGTTGTGTCAATTCATCTTGTTGAGGGTCTTCCCTTTTTTCACTGACCCTCCAATTTACTGAACAAGATATCCTTCTCCAGGGAATGGTCCCATTTGACAACATGACCAAAGTAGATGAGACAAAGTCTGGCCATTCTCACTTCCAAGGAGTATTCTGGCTACACTTCTTCTGAGACAAATTTATTTGTTCTTCTGGAACTGCATTGTACTTTCAGTGTTCTTTGCCAACACCCCAACTCAAAAGTATCAACTCTTCTTTAGCCTACTTATTCATTGTCCAGCTTTCACACGCATATGAAGAGACTGACAATACCATCGCTTAGGTCAGATGTACCTTAGTCTTCTAAGTGACGTCTTTGCTTCTTAAGACTTTGGAGAGGTCTTTTGCAGCACATTTGTCCAGTGCAATTGATGTCTTATTTTTTGACTGCTGTTTCTATGAATGTTGATTGTGGATACAAGTACAATGGAATCCCTGGCAACTTCAATCTTTTCTCCATTTATTGTGATGTTGCTTATTGGTCCATTTGTGAGGATTTTTGTTTTCTTTATGTTGAGGTGTAATTCATAATGAAGACTGTAGTCTTTGATCTTCATCAGTTAAGTGCTTCAAGTCATCTTCACTTTCAGCAAGCAAGGTTGTGTCATCTGGATATTACAGATTGTTCATGAGTCTTTCTCCAATCCCGATGCTGCATTTTTCTTTATATGGTCCAGGTTTTGGATTATTTGCATAGCATAAATATTAAAAAAGTATGTTGAAAGGATACAACCCTGACACACATTCTTGCTGATTTTAAACCATGCAATATCTTCTTGTTCTATTTGAATGACAGCCTCTTGGTTTATGTACAGGTTTCTCATAAGCACAGTTAATTGTTCTGGAATTCCCACTCTTCTCAATGTTATCTATAATTTGTTATGATCCATATAGTAAAATGCTTTTGCATAGTGAATGAAACACTAGTAAACATCTTTCTGGTATTCTTTACTTTCAGCCAAGATCTATCTGACACCAGCAGTGACGTCCCTCATTCCCTGCCCTCTTCTGAATCCAGCTTGTATTTCTGAAATTCCCTGTCCATACACTGCTGCAAGCATTTTTGAAATATCTTCAGCAAGGTTTTACTTGTGTGTGATATTAATGGTATTGTTAGATAATTTCTACATTCTGCTGGATCATCTTTCTTTATAATGGGCACAGATATCAATCAGGACTTGTAACACATCAAAAGTAAGGGTAAAATCATGGTTGAGTGAGGACCATGATCATGGGGGATATCAAGCTCAATTGGCATAACATAGACACAAAAGCATTATTCTACATCCTATTTTGGTGAGTAACAACTGAGGTCTTAAAAGTTTGTAAGTGAACATCTAGATAGAACAATTTATCTCTCCTCATCTGAAGCAAAGATGAAGAAAAACATAGATGAATGGAAACAATTAGTCCAAGGGAGTAGTGACCATATGAACCTCAACATACTTGACCTTGAGACTAGAAGAACTAGATTGTGCCCAGGTACCACTGTCAACCACTTGAAAAGGGATCAAAATAGGAGATCCATTATAAAGTGGGAGAAAAATGTGGAACAAAATTCTGAACCATAAAAACAACCAGACTTCCTGGTCTGTTAGAGATTGGTGAAACCTCTGAGACTATGGCCCCTTGTCAGCCTTCATGCCTGGAATTTAAGTCACTCCTGTGGTTTTCAGCCAAATAATGAACAGGCAGATAAGGTGAATTTATACTAGGTAGGTAGATTCCTTAGAAAAAATCAATCATGGGAGATCAGAAGGGCAGTATTTACACAAGGAAATAGCTCAAAGGGCAGGAATGCATAGGAAAGAACACAGGGAAAAAGTAACCACAGGAAGGAAGTGGGAAGAGAGCTGTTACTTTGTGGGGATTGCAATCAATGTCATGAAACAAAATGTATATGAACTGCTGTATGGAAAATGAATTTGCTCTGTAAGCTTTTACCCTCCCCCCCAAAAAAGGGTACCTTCCAAAAGGGTACCTATGAAAAAAGATGTTCATGTGTCTCAGTTGGCTAATGCTGCTAAAATGGAAATACCACTAGAGGATAGCTTTAACAAACAGAAATTTATTCTCTTGTAGTTTAGGAGTCTAGAAGTTTGTATTCAGGGCACCAGCTCTAGAGGAAGCCTTTCTAGTTCTGTCAACTCTTGGGGAATGTCCTTGTCTTACTACAACATGTGTGGGCCCAGAGTTCCTTGGAGAACTCCGTATGTATTGTAATCTGTCTTCCCCTGGGTCTAGGAGTTTCTCAGTTCAGGGACCCCAGGTCCAAAAGACACACTCCATTCTCAGGTTTCTTTCTTGATGGCAGTAGGTACCCCTGATTTCTGTTCACCAGTTTAATCTCTTTTATATCTCAGAAACAATTCACTCAAGTTACAACTTGATCCTGTATATAGTACCTGCCTTATTAACATAACTACCTCTAATCCTGCCTCATTGTTATCATATAAATGAGGATTTATAACAGAGTAATTACATCATATCACAAAACAGAGGATAATTACGTAATACTCAGAATCATGGCCTAGCCAACTTGACACATATTTTGGGGGCACACAATCCAATACATAATATCATGAAAACAATTTTCTTAAGTTTATCCTGTCACACCAGAGAACTTAGCCATTTAAAGTACTGGCCTAGTGCTTGAGTGTTTTTATTCAATCTAAAAGAAAATTAATAGGGCTACAAGACTTCTTCTCAAACAATTATGAACAAAGACATTTTATTCAGTCTTGTTGATAAGGAAAAAATGTATGGTGATAAGAAATCCTTCAATCCTCGTTTCATATTTTGTCCCCTGAATAGAAGAGCAGCACTCTGTAATAAGGTTTTCTCCCTCCTATCATCCCTCAGAGGTGCCCAGCAAAAATAGTAAATTAAAGTTTGTGCGCATGCATCACTAAAATTTTTCCAACCTCTCCGAGGCAAAGAGATTTATGCTATGAAACCAATAGCTTTTTGCAACCTGTCCTATAGGGTGCATTGTCTGCACAGTAAGATATGTCTTCCTCCCTTCCTCTGTGTTAGCTAGCCTCTAAAGGTCACAAGAGCTAAATCCAAATATAATGACTTCCAGGATCATCTCTATTGCTGGGTGAGTATTGGCTGACTATAATGCAAAGCATTCATTAATGCAGAGTAACATTTCTCTTAACATTTATTATGTTCCTGTGTGTAGACTCAAATCAGTTTATGTTTGTTATAAAGATTAAACTATTCTAAACTAAAAGAAAAATGATAGTCTTAATGATCACCATCATTATCATAAAGTTGGATTGGATTTTGGTATTTTCTTAGCCTGAGTAAGAAATTTCAGAGGAAATAACCTAAGAGTTGGCTTTTTTTTTTTTTTTTTTTAATACTAAGAGTCAAACTTTACAAGTAGATAATACATACTTATTCCCATGAGGTGTGGATATTACTTTACATAAAACTCTAAATTGAACTCCCAATAGAGTTATTAGTCTAGGTGCCCATTAACCTGTAGGGGCTCAGAAATCCCTGGAAGAGAAAGGCTGTTTTAGTCATCCCACTAGCACTAGGAATTACTTAAGAACCTTGTTGGAGTCCACTCCCAAAGCACTAAGGAGAAAGGGGAAGGTTTCTTTCTTGAGATTGTTATTATTTTATTTTTCCCCCGTTCTGAAATCAGTAATTCCTCTTGTTCTCTGGGCAACTCAATCTCTTCAGAGAGACTGAGCCCTGAAAGTTGAGTTCTCATGAAGACTAAAATTAAGTGCAATCACCATTGTATAGTATATTATTTGAAATCCTATAATGGCACAAAGCAAATGGAAAATCTTCTTTTCTCCTCCTCTCATAAGACTATAGACTAAATAAAAATTTAAAACAACTCATGTCTCTTTAATAATAAAATGAAAAGATTTGCTGTAGCAGCTCCCACACCTACCTAATTTAATGACACTGTAAAGCTCTAGTAGTTGCACTTCACAGATAACACATTAAATGTAGCTCTGGGTGAGAAATAACCTGATATCCAAACCCCTCGAGGAAAACATTCATTAGATATGAAAACAACAAGAGACAGAGGCTCAAGTTTGTCCTTGAAAGAAATGTGAAATGTCAACATTCTAAGGTTACATTAAATCCTAGAAAGCTGAAAAGAACCTTACTCTTTGATAAAGCAGCTTTTATGTGAAAGGCTTGAGTACTTATGGAATTATGTCACATTTAACTTGTATCGCAGGGTATAGTCCCCACTGAATACTCATGCTTGAGATCCAAAACATTGAGTCCCCTAAGGAGAAATGAAAATGGTGCTATCTGTTAATGATGCAATATTCAGTCCTGCTAGGAAAGAATAGCTAATTTAACAAATTTTCCTCTAAATAGAAAAAGAATGCATTCAAATCATTTCAGATCTCTGAAAGATCTGTGAAGTAAGGCATAGCATGAGATGAATGAATTCACTCATTCCTAAACTTGGTGTTGAGGAAGGAGGAAGACTCAGAGCCAAGGATCCTAGTTTTCATTCCCATTTATGCTGCTGGCTCATTAAAGCACCCAAGAGAAACTAATTCACTTTGCAGAATTTGTTTTCCCATATATTAAATCCTAAAATGTATGATGCTGTGGTAGCCCCCAAGTCACTCATCCTTTGAAGAGAACCACATAACCCTGTTCTGATCATCATTAGATTTCTAAACTGAAGGTGGAAAAACCGAGGATGAAACTGATGATTTAGGAAAGCTGGAGCTATGTTTTGTGTTTTGCATATTTCCCTTCCTTGTTTTGTGCAGTTAGGGTTAGCCACAACAGAAATTTGGGTGACATTTGCAGGTCAAGGTGTAGCAATGTTGTCATGCTCAGTAACCACTGGAGCTTATGCACATTGTTACTGACTTGATGGCTCATCTCATTGTCTTTAGGCATCATCCAGTAAGAGATGCAGCCCTTTAACTCCTACCCAATCTCCTCTTTCATTTTTTTTTTCCAGGCACATGTATAGTTCTTCAGCAAAGGACACCACCTCCTTCTATAGATCTTTCCCATCATCAAGGTGAAAAATAAAAAGAGATTAATGTGGGTTCTAGTTTGTCTTTGTGGATTCCATTTGTCCTAGGAGTTGCCAGACTGTACCTGCTTTCCATCAGCTTTTCTTTCCCACTGCCTGTCCTACTGACTTACAGTGATTACAAAACAAAGAAAACAAAATTGTTGTTGTTGAGTCATCTCTGACTCATGGCAACCCCATGTATTGCAGAGTAGAAATAACTGCTCCATAAGCTTTTCTTGGCTGTAATATCATGAAGGCAGATCATCAGGCCTTTCTTCTGAGGTGCCTCTGGGTTGACTCAAGTGTCCAAACTTTTGGTTAGCAGCCAAATGCATTAATGATTTGCACCACTCAGGAACATTCTTAGTTTACAGTTTATAAATGTTATAACATGTCTAGACATGTTATATAAAGCACAACAAAATTACAGTAGTGTTTTTTCATACTACAGAAACACACTCTTTCACACTTCTCAAAAACAATCCAATACACTGAGGTACAATGGGAAGAAGATAATAGCAATACATATTTCCACCTAGTAAAGGGAAAAATTGGAAATATACCTCAGGTGTTAGTCCACAGCAATGAAGTAATACTATTGGGCAGGTTTTCTGAGGTCTCTCAATGGGAGAAAATCTTTAGTTATATCCTGATTCTGCTTTTTGAGAATGTCATAGTTTGGCTTCCCCAAGAAGCAGACTCTGAGGTTAACATTCCTGGCAACAACACCTAAGGAACAGAAAGGAAAGAAGTAGGGTCAGGAAGATAGAGAAGTAGAACTATGATGCAGTCTTAATGGAAGCTTCAGCCAAGCCCATGGGGAATTCTGAAGACGGGCTGAGCCTTTAGCACTTACCTGAGTTGGGTATGAGAATCACACCTTTATGTACCTACATTAAGCAATCACTAGATTTGGTAATGTGGCACAACTTCAGGCAAAGCAGATTAGAGCTGTCAACCAACAGCACTCCCAGCAGTGGTACTAACAAGTTCTATAATCATGAATGAAATTCCAAATGGATCATTTCAGCATCCACTAAAAGTAGGAACTTGTGTTTTGATTTCTGGGTTGATAGATCACAAGAGTTATTTAAGCCTCATAGAGGACAGTGCACTATCCAGATAGTCAGATTTTTAAATGAGTAGGGTAATCTTTTCAAACATATAAGGGGAGAGTGGTCTATGTGTGGAAACAAGGGTGTGGACGGTTATTTAGAGATCAGTGGGGTAGATTTGGAGTCTACCAAATCTTGAATGGCACAAATCGTTAATCATTCAACTACTAACTGAGAGGATCACATTTGAACCCACTCAGAGCCACCTCGGAAGAAAAGTTTGGTGATCTTCTGAAAGATCACAGCCTTGAAAATCCTATGAAGCACACATATATCTGCAAAACATAAGGTCACTATGAGTTGGAATTAACTCTACACAACTAGTTTAGCTTTTGCTTTTGTTAGTTTTCACATAGATTTTGCAGAGACAGTTATCTCTCCAGTAGGATTTCATATTCTCACTTTCAGAATTATCTCTGAGATGTAACTTTACTGCATTTAAGGTAGCCCTGTGTTTGAATTCCGTTCAATGGAATAAAAGCAGAAGTGCTTTACAACACATTCATGCCATGCCTTCAAAACCCAGCAATGTTCCTCCAAGCCCTTTCCCTTTCTGGCTGGCTCCAATGGATTTAATCTCCCAGGAGAAATTTGTAAACCAAGTAGTATAGACAATAAAACATCATGCAGCCTGTGTTCCAAGTAATGACGTGAACAAGAACCTTCCTACCATTCTCTTCACTTATCAAAATACTGTTTTGTGAGCAGAGAATAAACTTCAGTCTTTATACTGCTTTTATGTATATTTATTATGGTAGCTAGCTTTATATGATCTAATACAACACATGCACACATATATACACACAAATAGGTTAAAATGTAATTTTTAAGTTACTTTTACAGTTGCCGCAAATACATAAAGTCTCTAAGCAAAGGTATAAGAAAATAGACTAAACCCTAATAGAGAAGGGTAAATTTATTAAAAGACATTAAAAAAGACCAAAGTGAGATAGATACAGAGGCATAGAGTGGAGAAAGAGAGAGATAGAGAAACTCAGAGACAGACACAGGAAGGATTGGTCTGTCCTTGTATTGTGGAAGAAGATTCAATATTGTAAAGATGTCAGTTCTCCTAAAATTATTTTAAAGATTAAAGATTAAGTGCAACTCCTATAGGTTGTCAATGAGGTATTTCATGAAACTTGACAAGGTTATTTTAAATGAATATAGAATTTAAAATGGCTAAAAATAACCAAGATACTCCTGACTAAGAACAACCTGGAAGAACTCTCCTAGATGTCATGATTTTTCAATTATTAGGATTAAGATGACACAACATTAGTTCAGAGACAGATAAAAGTCAAGGCACCAGAATATAGAGAAACTGACCCATGCAAATTTTGAAACATGATATATGATGGATTAGGGTGAAGGACAATTTGATGAATACAAGTGTGTAAACAATTAGTCATCCAAAATTAGATTAGATTTGAAGGGAAAAAGCAAAACTCTTAACAATTTTAGAAGAAAATATCAAACCTAACTTTATGGACTAAGGATAAAAAATAATTTCTTAAGCAAAGCATGTGAGCCATGAAATAGATGACTAAATTTTTTTTTTTTTTAATTGTGATTTGGGTGAAAATTTACAGAGCAGATACACTTTCCATACAGCAATTCACTTTCACTTTTTCTCATGTCATTGACCACAATTTAGCACAATGCACCATCTCCCCTCCCACTTCCTCCTGATAGCCACCTCTTCCCTGTGTCCATCCCTCCATACACTCCAACTCCTACATCCCTGAGCTGTCCCCCTGTGCCTGAGCAGCCCTTCTTTCTCTCATACTTGTGCTCTCCAAGGAGTGTATCTACCTCCTAAACTTGCAGGTGTAGGCAGAGGAAGGATAAATAGTAATAGAATCATATAATGATATACCACTCAACAAGAAAAATAAGTGCATTAAAACTACAGGACGCAATATAGATGAACCTTAGACACAAAAGTCTGAATGAATAAAAGCAAGTTTTAGAAAGTCTACATATGTCTTCTTGTTGTTCTTGTTGTTATGTGCCGTGGAGTCGGACCCGACTTATAGCAACCCCTCCTTGGGTTTCCGAGGCAATATCACTATGGAAGTAGATTTCCCATCTTCCTTATAAATTTCAAAATAGTATATTTTAGATTTATATTTAAGTGCATTAAAATATAATAAAAAGTGAGACAATGCAATGAAATCCAGAATAGCAGCAATTAGCCCATTAAGGCATTGGAACATACAGGAGGGACTCTTAACTGACTCTGAGAGGCTAAGTGTGAAAACTAGACCAAGAAAGAATTCCTGAAGGCAGTAACTCATGAGGGGAATTTTAAAGATGTAAGATGAGCAAGTGATGGGTAGAGGGAGGTGAAAGCCAGGAAACAAAAGAAACAGCAAGGAGGTGAGAAAGAGAGTTTTAGAATACTACTGAGAATCACACATGGCTACACTGAGAGCTGGGTACAGTGCTATGATGATAGACATTTAACAACGGGTTTTCGGGGGTGGGGGGAATCTGTACACATACAAAACATATGCACAAGTTTATTTTAAATTTTACTGACGTGTGGTGTATAGATCACAATTTACAAATAATAATTAAATATATAATTCTTTTCAAAGGAAATGCCATATAGCCAAATGATACTCAAAAAAAAAAAAAAAAAAATCCTTCAGTTAATTTTTGCTAAATCTTTCTGAACTTGACCAGCCTAAAGTTTCAATTAGATCATAATTTGACAATTGAGACTATATCCCAATCCATTTACTTTTTCCCTATTAAATAGACTGTCATTATGTCTGATATGTAACCTACTATTAAACTATACAATTACTCATTAAACCAGGTTCAGGTTCAACACTACCACATGTTAGAACCTCATTCATCTGTCAATGATGCAAACAACTTCCTTACTAAATTAAATAATAGTGTGGGATACTAGAATATTTCCTCAAATTTTGTGCTATTTGCATGTAATAGTTACAGAGAAAACACACTTCAATTTCACCTGAATCATTGGCTTTTTCTCAATTACTTTCTTAAATGTGGACAACGAACAAAACAATAAATGAAACCTGATTTGTAGTGTTTTCCCATTGTTAGAGTACAAATATCAATATTCCTACTATGGCTGATTTAAAGCTACCAATGAAAAGACAATGAATGGGAATTTGGGAAGAGCACAGCATTATGTAATATTTTCACCATACAGATCCATAGACATAAATAACCTAAAGAGTATAAATAAGAATAAAATGTGGATAAGTATTTAAAACCTGATGAGCTTTGAATGTTTGTGTTTAATTTATAATAAAATGTAATAGTAATTTTATAAAATTTAATCTTTAATTTTGGCTGTGCTTAACACCTAGCTTTTTAATTTCCTAGAAATTTAACAGTTGACTCTTATAAACTGGTATATAAAAGTGACTACAACACAGCACTTGATGGGTAGGTTGAATGACTTCCAATGGGCTGGAACAGGACCAGACACAAACACATTGTGGTAGATTTGCTGGTGCTCATCTGGGAAAACTGGTGAATACAGTTTCCTCAGATTTGAGTATGCACATGTGTACTCAGATCTGGCTTATGAAATAATGAGTGGAAGTGATATGTGTCATTTCCAGACTTGGCCAATTACCTTCTTCATCCAATGAGATCTTAGCTTTTTTTCCCCTTCTGCCAGCTGAATGGAGAAGACTTGGTAATCGTAAAGGACACAAGAAGCCAGGAGCCTGACTCTTTTAAGTAAATGTTAGAGCAGAATTCTCTGGCACCTGATCCCCTCCCACCTACCCAACTACATGCTGGCTAGAATAGGCCTGAAATGAGCAAGTAAATTATGGCTAACATTGTTAAGAATGGGAATTCCATAACATTTAATTGTGTTCATGAGGAACTTGCACGCAAACCAAGAAGTAAGCATTAGAAACAAGGGGATACTGCGTGGTTTAAACTCAAGAAAGGTGTGCATCAACATTGTATCCTTTCACCATACTTAATTCATATGTGTGCTGAGCAAACAATCTGAGACCCTGGACTATATGAAGAAGAACACAGCATCGGGGTTGGAGGAAGATTCATTAGCAAGCTGCAATATGCAGATAGCACAACCTTGCTTGCTGAAAGTGAAGAGTACTTGAAGCATTTACTGATGAAAATCAAAGACTCCAGCCTTCAGTATGGATTACACCTCAACATCAAGAAAAAAGAAAAAAAAAATCCTTATAACTAGACTAAGAAGCAATATCAACATAATTGGCAAAAAACACTGAAGTTATCAGGGATTTCATTTTACTTGGATCAACAATCAACACCCACAGAAGGAGCAGTCAAGAATGCACACATAGTATTTCACTGGGAAAATCTGCTGCAAAAGACCTCTTTAAAGTGTTAAGGAGCAAAGATGTGACTTTGAAGACAAAGGTGAGCTTGACCCAAGCCATCATCTTTTCATTAGCCCCATACACATGGGAAAGCTGGACAAAGAATAAGGAAGACCTACAAAGAATGAGAATAAATCCATCCTGGAAGAAGTGCAGCTGTAATGCTCCTTAGAAGTGACAATGGTCAGACTTCGTCTCACCTACTTTGGTCATGACATCAGAAGGAACAAGTTGCTGGAGAAGGATATCATGCTTGGTAAAGTGGAGGGTCAGAGAAAAGGGAGAAGACCCTCAATGGATGGACTGACACAGCAGCTGCAATGATGGGCTCAAGCACAGCAAGGATTGTGAGGATAGTACAGAATTGGCAGTACTTCATTCTGTTGCACATAGGGTCGCTATGAGTCAGAACCAACTTGATGGTACCTAATAGCAGCAAGAATTGATGCCTTTGAAATGTGGTGTTGGCAAAGAATACTGAAAATACCGTGGAGTAGGAGGAGGGGGATGATTTTCCCCAGTGAGATCAGGGCAACACTGACGCTAAGGGCCAGGAAACTGAAGAAATGACCCTGAGCCATTCTTTGTGGCATGGATTTATTGGGACTCACTTACATGAAGTCCAGGGGCATCAAGCTGAACTGACAGGAGAGTGAGAGGAAAAAAAACAAAACAAAACTGCACTCTCTTAAAGCTACATGCAATTTTTATGCCAAAGTACACAAAAGGGGCACCTTGACAGGTTTACATGACCTTCAACTCTCAGCTCTGCATGACTACATTCCAAGTAGTAGAGCTCTGGTCCAGGTGTCCATGTAAATCTCTAGGGGCTGTTTTGAGGCCTGGCTTGCAGCCCAGCAGGCCTGCAAAAACAATGATCAGAATGTGGCAGCCTGGTAAGTGGAGTTGTCAGGACCTTTGCCTTCTGCATGTATGCATGGTGTTTACCCTACACATGGACTGCCAGAAAAGTGAACAAATCTGTCCTAGAAGACATGCAGCTAGGATGCTCCTTAGCGACAAGAATGGCCAGACTTCGTCTTACCTACTTTGGCCATGTTTTGAGAAGGTAGCAGTCCTTGGAGAAGGATACCATGCTTGGTAAAGTAGTGGGTCAGTGAAAAAGCAGAAGACCTTCAATGAGATGGATAGACACAGTGGTTGCAATGATGGGCTCAAGCATAGCAAATATAGTGAAGATGGCACAGGACCAGGCACTGTTTCATTCTGTTGTACATAGAGTTGCTGTGAGTTGGAACTGAACTGACAGCACCTAACAACAACATTAACAAACTCCTGGAATTTCAGGGCTCCTCTGTTATAACAACTAGTGCTCTCTACCTCTGCAAATGTAAAATCAATGCGGGATTTTGTTTTTTTTAGCCGTGTTTTGTGTCTGTCTTCATTGTTTCTCCGTCTTTAGATTTAACTTCCAATTTGGAGACAAGAATAAAGATCCAGGGTCAGAGAAATGAGAGTTTTAGCACTATTTAGCACTGAACAGGTCGTCACAGAGTGGGGATATTTGGAAACAAAACTTACCTGTTCTTTGTCCACCTTTTCTATGAGGAACAGCATCCAAGCCTGGCCATGTCAAATGCCTTAGGATCATCAGAGAGTTTTTGTTGCTGTTGTTAGGTGCTGTTGAGTAAGCTCTAACTCAAAGAAATCCTATGTACGGTAGGATGAAATGCTGCCTGGTCCTGTCTCATCCTCACAATATTTGTTATGCTTGAGCCCATTGTCACAACCACTGTGTCATTCCATCCCAGTGAGGTTCGTCCCCTCTTTTCCTGACCTTCTACTTCACCAAGCAAGATATACTTCTCCAGGATATGTCTTCACAGAGAGGTATATGGAAATCATACATGACCTAGGAAGAAAAGCATGTTCTCCAACATGCTTGTCAAACTTTTAGCTTTGAATAGTAACACTAAAGGAAGGAACAAATAGACCAGAATAAAAAAATATATTTCTAAAAAATCAGATCTTCCCCAGGAATCATCGACCAATCTCACAGGGGAGAGTCACTCCTGCAAAAGGACCTTTTCTGTGGCACCGGTCCAAATTTAAGTATTTATTTCTTCCTCCCTCCTCCCTCAGCTCCCAAAGTACATGTAGCTCAGCCACCTAAACTTTGAGCTGTTCGCAACATTATTCCTCTCTGCTTGAGGTGTCTCTATTTCTTTTCTTTTCTTTTTTTCCTTTTTATTGGGAATGTTTCCACATACCTTTGACAATATTATCTCTCACAGTCTGGGGTCTCTGTCTTTTCTTTACTTTCTTAGTGAGATGTTTTTAAATGCTTCCTGGCTTGAGTTCTTTCTCTGTGCTTTCTGACCCTCTGCTGTGTGGGAAGATAGGTACATCTCCCCTGAGCCTCATTTGTTAGGAATCTCAAAATGCAGAGAGACAGATGTGTTACTCTTTTATCTTCAACTATAATATTGGACCCTCAAAACTTTTCCTGTTTTCTTCAAGCTCCTATGTTTTAGAGATTAAGGCATGAAAAAAAGTTACTTAAAATTGACATTGACTCAAGTAAGATTTTATAATATATTCCAATTCCCAATTAACTCAGAGATATGAAATATCTGAAGTATTTCATTCACAAGGCATAACAAGACATCACATAGACACCTGTCTAGCCTGGAACTGAACTATCCCCTGTGGCTCAACTACCCATATGATAGACAGGCCTATAAGGTGAAAAATAATGCCAAGGAGGTACTCACTTATTAGAACAATCAACCGTACTAGATCAAAAGGGCAATTGTTACACAGAGGTAAGCCTAAGAAGGCAAAATGGATAAGAAAGAAGGATGAAGTGAAATGGTAAACACATAGAGGAAGTAGAAAGAGAGATGGTACATCATGAGGATTACAATGAATGTCACAAACAAAATGTATATGTGCAATGGAAAAGCAATTTGCTCTGTAAAGTTTCATTCAAATCATAATAAAAAGTGAAATAAAAAAAAAAAAAGAAGATAAGGCTTCTTTCTTAGATGAATCAATATACTAAGCAAATATCCTGCCCTGTAATACATTTCCTGCCGAATATTATTAGGATAATGCTACATAAATAAGTCCAGCAGGGTGCTTTCTCACAGCTTGCTAGGCTTCCTATTTTCAACAGTTTTCCACCATCAGTGCTGTATCTGTTCTTGTTCATTCCTGTTATTGAAGTATGATAAACACTGGAAAGCTTATCGTTCAGTACCATAGAAGGATGAGTATACTCTGATATACAAGATACAGCTGCTGTTAGTTTTAGACCTAAGCTTCTATGGACTTTAAGGAAAAGGGATGTGAAGATCATATATTGTTTATGACACCCACCATCCATTCATCACTTTTCTGGGAATTGCACTCTATTTTCTTCTATGCCATCATTCCTCTTTACCACGGTTAACTCTAATGCTTTAAGAAAGACTTTACTGCTGACTCCAGAGTGACGTATGTGACTTAGGCTTGAGTCAGTCAGAACATTTCTCTAAATACAAGCACTGGCATAGGGAAGAGCAAGTGACACACTAATGGTGGGAAATAACTATTTCTTCCTCTAACTCTGTTTCTTTTTATCTTTTTTGTTTTTTGTTGTTGTTCCTCATTCAAGTTCCCTAGGATCATTTTCCATGTAAACTATGTGCACAGACGTTTGCGTCTTCACCTCCACTTATAGGCATGGGGAAGCAGTGGGGAATGGGGAATCAGGCTAAGACACTTAATACGGTCCATACTCTCGAGAGCACCTAGAATAAGTAAACATTACTGAACAAGTGTGTTTATTCAGTTTTTGGACATGAATTCCACTGTGCAGTGAGCAGTGCCCTTTTCCGGGGATATTTTGGAAGAGCATGTCATGTGACTGCAGTAACTGAATTGGCAACCAATATGATGGCAGAGGGAGGAAATAAATGACCTCAGGGTTCATTTGACACTCTGATCTCTGATACGCACAAAATATTAAAAGTGCCAATTCCATTTAAGAAAGTTGTGTGTGTGTGTGTGTATATATATAATATATATAAATAACTAAACAAAAACATAGGTACTGAATTGATAGCAAAAATAATATTTTTAAAGTGATAAAAAAAAAATCAGTTGCCATCTTGTTGATTCCAATGCATGGTAATTCCACATGTTGCAGAGTAGAATTTTTCTCCATAGGATTTTCAAGACCATGATTTTTCAAAAGCAGATCACTAGATCTTTCTTCTGTGGCCTGTCTGGGTCAGTTAGGACATCCAACATAATGTTAGTAGGCAAGCACTTAATTTTTGCAACACCCAGAACTCCACTCCCTTCATTAGAGAGGGCAAACTATTGTCATGTGATGCTGACCTCTGTAAGCCACCTGCAGATTATGGTTAGAGAGCTCTAGTTTACTGAACATATTCAGAGTCCTGTTCTGTCACAAATGATCTCAGTATTTCTACTATCTGATATATGAGGGCAGATGTCATTTAAATAATATTCATCATGCCCATCTCAATGTTGTTGTGGCTATATGCCATCGAGTCAGCTCCAACTCAGACCCACCCTATGTTCAACAAAATGAAACACTGCCCAGTCGTGCATCATCCTCACAATCCTTGCTATGCCTGAGCCAATTGTTGCAGCCATTGTGTCAATCCATCTCATTCAGGGTCTTTCTCTTTTTTACTGACCCTCTACTTTATCAAGCAAGATATCCTACTCCAGGGAATGGTCCTTTCTGACAACACAGCCAAAGTAAGAAAGACAAAGTCTGGCCTTTCTCTCTTCAAAGGAGCTTTCCAGCTGCACTTCTTCCAGGACACATTTGTTCATTCTTCTGGCAGTCCATGATACTTTCAGTATTCTTTTCCAACACAACTCAAACGCATTAACTTTTCTTTGGTCTTTCTTATTCATTGTCCAGCTCTCACATGCGTATGAGGCAATTGAAAATACTATGGCTTGGGGTAGGTGCATCTTAGTCTTCAAAGAGATATCTTTGCTCTTCAGCATTTGAAAGAGGTCTTTTGCAACAGATTTGCCGAATGAAGTACATCGTTTGATGTCTTGACTGCTGCTTCCATTGGGTTGATTGTAGAACCAAGTGATATGAATTCTTTGACAACTTCAATCTTTTATCCATCTATCATGATGCTGCTTATTGGCCCAGTTGTAAGGATTTTTGTTTTCTTTATATTGAGATGTAATCCATACTGCAGACTGTAGTCTTTAATCTTCACCAGTAAGTGCTTCAAGTCATCTTCACTTTCAGCAAGCAAGGTTGTGTCATCTGAATATTACAGGCTGTTAATGATTCTTGCTCCAGTCCTGGCACATTCTTCTTCATGTACTCCAGCTACTTGGATTATTTGTTCATCATATAGATTGAATAAATATGGTGAAATGATACAACTCCAACGTAAATTCTTCCTGATTTTAACCCGTACACTACCCATTCCCTTGTTCTGTTCAAATGACAGCCTCCTGGTCTATGTACAGGTTCCTCATGAGCACAATTAAGTGTTCTGGTATTCCCATTCTACTCAGTGTTATCCATAATTTATTATGTTCCACACAGTCAAATGCTTTTACATAGTTAATAAAACACAAGCAGACCTCTTTCTGGTATTCTTTGCTTTCAGCCAAAATCCATCTTGCATCACCAATAATATCCATTTTCCGTGTCTTCTTCTGAGTCAAATTTGCATTTTTGAAGTTCTTTTTCAATATATTGCTGCAACCGTTTTTGAATTATCTTTAGTAAGATTTTACTTGCATGTGATATTACTGATATTGTTCCATAATTTTCACATTCTGTTGGATCACCTTTCTTTGAAATGGATACAAATATGAATCTCAGACCACTCAGAGGGCTGGGTAGCTGTTTTCCAAATTTCCTGTCAGAGACAAGTAATTGCCTCTTGGATGACATCCGATTGTTAAAACAACTCAATGGGTATTCTGTCAATTTCTGGAGCCTTGTATTTCACCAGTTCCTTCAGTGAAGCTTTGACTTCCTCCTTAAATATCATTAGTCCTAGATCATAAGCCACTTCCTGAAATAGATGAATATTGATGAATTGTTTTTTGTACAGTGAGTTCATATATTCCTTCCTTTTTCTTTTGATGCATCATTCAACATTTTGCCCATAGAATCTTTCAATATTGCAACTAAAAAAATTAGATTTTACTTCAATTCTTTAACTTGAAAAATGCTGAGCATGTTCTTCTATTTTGGTTTTCTAACTCTAGGTCTTTTCATTATAATAATTGACTTTGTCTTCTCAAGCTGCTCTTTGAAATCTTCTATTCAGTTCTTACATCTTGTCATTTCTTCCATTTGCTTTAACTACTCTCCATTCAAAACCATGTTTCAGAGTCTCTTCTGACATTCATTTTGGTCTTTTATTCTTTTCCTGTCTTTTTAATGACCTTTTGCTTTTCTTACATATGATTTTCTTGATGTCATCCTACATATCATCTAGTCTTTGGTCATTGATGTTCAATGAGTCAAATCTATTTTACAGATGGTTTCTAAATTCAGGTGGAATATAATCAATGACATATTTTGGCTCTCAAGAACTTGTTTTAATTATCTTCAGCATTATCTTAAAATTGTTGTTATTGTTGTTGTTAGGTGTAGTTGAGTTGGGTCTAACTCATAGTGACCCCAATATAGCAATATGACTCTGCCTGGTTCTGTGGCAGCCTCATAATCCCTGCTGTCCTAAACCCATCATTGCAGCCACTGCATCAATCTATCTCATTGAGGGCCTTGCCCGTTTTTACTGACCTTCCACTTTACCAAGCATGATATCCTTCTCCAGGGAATGGTCCCTTCTGATGACATGACCAAAGTCGATGACATGAAGTCTGGCCATTCTTGCTTCCAAGGAGCAATTCGGCTGCCCTTCCTCCAGGACAGATTTGTTAATTCTCTGGTAGTCCACATTATTTTCAGTATTCTTCACCAACACCACAACTCAATAACATCAATTCTTCTTCAATCTTACTTATTCCAAGCATGTTATCCTTCTCTAGGGACAGGTCCCTTCTAACAACATGACCAAAGTAGGTGAGAAAACGTTTGCCATTATAGCTTCGGAAGAGCATTCCAGCTGTCCTTTGCCAAGACCAACTTGTTCCTTATTCTGGAAGCCTGTGTCACTTTCCATATTCTTTGCTGACACCACAATTCAAAGTCATCAATTCTTCTTTGGTCTTCCTGAATCGCCATTCAGCTTTCACATGCATATGATGTGATTAACAATACCAAGGCTTGGGTCAGGTGCACATTAGGCTTTAAAGGACATCTTTGTTCATCACTTTAAAGAGGTCTTCTGCAATAGATTTGCCCAGTGCAATACATCTGATTTCTTGACTACTGCTTCCATGGGTGTTGCTTGTGGATCCAAGTAAAATGAAGTCTTTGACAACTTCAATCTTTTCTTCATTTATGGTGATGATGCTTATTGGTCCCATTGTGAGGATTTTTGTTTTCTTTATGTTGAGCTATAATCTATACTGAAGATTCCAGTATTTGATTTTCATCAGACAGTGCTTCAAATTTTCTTCACTTTCAGCAAGTAAGGTTGTGTCCTCAGCATATCATGGATTGTTAATGAGTCTTCCTCTAATCATGATTCCTTTTCTTCCTCATATAATGTAGCTTCTCAGATTATTTGCACAGCATACAGATTGAATAAATACGGAGGAAGTATACAACTCTGATACAAAGCCTTCCTGATTTTGAACCATACAGTATCCCATGTTCTGTTCAAATGAAAGCCTCTTCATCTATGTACAGGTTCCTCAAGAGCATAATTGAATGATCTGTAATTCTCATTCTTCACAATGGTATCTATAATTTATTATGATCAACACAGTTGAATGCCTTCACGTAGTCAATAAAACACAATCATTTTTTTGCTTTCATCCAAGATTAATCTGACATCACAAATGATATCCTTTGTTCCATGTCCTTTTCTGAATTCAGTTGGAATTTCTGGAAGTTCCCTGTCAATATATTGCTGCAGTTTTTTTGAATTATCTTCAGCAAAATTTTACTTGCATGTGATATTAGTGATATTGTTCAATAATTTTCACATTCTGTTGCATCACTTTTCTTTGCAATGGGCACAAATATGTATCTTTTCTAGTCAGATAGCCAGGTAACTCTCTTTGAAATTTCTTGGCATAATTGAGTAATTTCCTCAGCACTGCATCCATTTGTTGAAACATATCAATAGATATTTGGTCAGTTCCTAGACCCTTCTTTTTCTCCAATTCCTTCAGTGCAGTTTGGACATCTTTCTTCATTACCATCAATTTTGATCATGTGCTACCCCTTGTAATGGCTGAATGTTAACCAATTTTTTTTTTTATACAGTGACTCTGTATATTCCTTCCATCTTCTTTTGATGCTTCTTGCATCATTCAATATTTTTCCATAGAATCCTTCAATATTGCAGCAGAAGACTTGAGGTTTTTCTTCAGTTCTTTCAGGTTGAGAAATGCTGAGTTTGTTCTTCCAAAACATGCTTGACTCTATGAAGTAGGTACTATCAATTACTCCGTGTTATAGGTGAAGTAACTTCAGCAGAGACAGCACTTATTCATTGGTTGGCTATAATGGCAAAACCTCAGGAAATGGCTACCAGGACAAGATCTCATCTCACTTAGTATTGTCATAATTGAAATATCATAAGTGGGTGAATTTAAAGAGCAGAAATTTATTTTTTCAAAGATCTGAAGTTCAAAAGTCTAAATCAGGGTTGATTTGTTCTGTGAACTTCTCTCCTAGTTTCTGGAGTCTGCAGGCAATCCTTGGTATATCTTAGTGTTCCCTGACATCATTCTCCTTTGTGTGTGTTTATGTCTCTGATTGGTCCCCTCTTTTTGTAACTCAGAGTTGATTAGGTTTAGGATCCATGCTACTCTGGTATGATCTCATTAACATGAAAAGGAAAACCTCTATTTCAAACAAGACCATATTTACAGGTATCTCTCTCTCTCTCACCACTGTCAAGTCAGATCTGACTCATAGTGACTCCTCCTTGGGTTTCCAAAGCAGTATCATTATGGAAGTAGATTGCCCAACCTTCCTTCCAAGGAGTGGTGAGTGGGTTTGAATTGCCAGTCTTCTGGTCAGCAGTCAAATGCCTTAGGCACTATGCCACCAGAGCTCCTATTTATAGGTATAGAGATTAGGATTTCAACATATATTTTTGGGAGGCACAATTCAATCTATAACTAAAAAGCATAAACTAAAAAGCAGAAAGCAGATTGAAGAATTTAATAGCCAGTAATTTTGGTCCTTAACCAGATTTACATGTGATTGATCCACACACATGCACACACACACATATATGACTTCAGCTATTGAAAATATTTTCTTGCACAACTCAGTTAAAATATCCAACTTTGTAATTATTTTACAGAACCGGACTGTGGTAATTTGCATTCAGTGCAAAGTAAAAATTCTCAATGTCAGAGAAGAAAGTATTGAAGCTGGGCTACTTAACAAGATTAAATGGCAAATAATTCAATAGGGCCAGATTGCATATGACAAAGAAAATGACAGTGCATCAGTTATGAAATAAAAATGGGAGGTGTTGTCCAAAGAATTTAATGTATGCAAAGACTTTTCTTTGTCCATAAGATAAGTCAATTTGAAAAGCTTCAAAGAAAATAAAACTTCTGTTTTGAGATGAGGTTTTAGATGAATGAAGATCTCAAAACACTTTCAAGGTGACAACTTGGGATCAAGGTGCAGTTATTTCATTATGAAGTAGAGATCACATAAATAAAAGCATAACTTACCACGAACCAACAGAAAACTACAATCATAAGGAAGGACGCTTGATTGTAAACAAAAGTACAGTGTTAGGTGGCTTCCTTTATTCTAAAGGGAAATCCCTTCTTCTATCAATTACTGTCATGGTGTCTTCTGTAGCAATTGAATCATTCTTCACTGACAAATCTTTACACACAAACATGTGTAAGTATGTTGGAGAAGGAGATCTGGATGAACTGGAGCTAATAAAAAGAGACCTTTAGTGCTTCATGCACCTCCCAGGTGTGCATAGCATCTAGACTTCGACAGCAGTGATAGCTCAGGAGTCCTATGCAATCTACTTTTCTTGCCTCTTAGCTTACACTGCCCTATATATGCCCCAGGAGCTCTGGTAGCATAGTGCCTAAGGCACTTGACTGCTCACCAGAAGGCTGGCGGTTCAAGCCCACCAGCCACTCCTCGGAAGGAAGGTTGGGCAATCCTACTTCCGTAGTGATACTGCCTCGGAAACCCAAAGAGGGGTCGCTATGAGTCGGGGCCGACTCGATGGCAAACAACAACAACAACAACAACAAAATATATGCCCCAGTGCACATCAGGAAGTAGTGGGAAATGAGTTTTGCCTAAAAAAACTCAAACTTCCAAAGGACATTTTCAAATATAAACAGTAAGTGTCTTTCTGGGGTGTTGGTTGCAACACTGCTTGAAGGAATGGTGTGAGACCTCATAAGGTCTCTCCTCACTAATGTTACTGTGATTTGAAGCAGTTTGAATTTCTAGGACACCTCTTCATTAAGTCATTAACCCATTCCTGGAACATAAATCGGGGTTCCTCCTACCTCAGACAAATAAGGGTATTGAGATCTGCAGAAACCAAGGGATGTAAAAAAAAAAAAAAAAGCCTCTCAGCTGGAAGGACAGTAAGCAGCAGAAACCTGAAGTGGAGACTGGGAATTCTGACTTCCTAGTTCTTGGCTGGAGTCCCAGTAACAGAAGACTAATCATTTTTATTAGCTCTTTTTTGAGTCTTCTTTTCTTATATATTTTAAGTTTACTGTGATGAGCAGTAATAACTATCTATGAAATACCACTAAAAAATAAGTACAGTAAATTCACTTGAAATATTGTGATATGATTCCAATCTATCTGCCTCCTTTTTTTGCTGGTTTCTGCTAACACATCTGGTTAAACTCAGAAAGTGCAGCTGGAGTCCCTGTTTGAGTCTTTTTTTAGACATCAATTGAAGACTGAAACTCAAAGCAGTATGACCCCTGTACAACCTGAAACCTAAAAGTTTCCCAAGGCTCTTCTCTGAATTAAATGGCCAAGTTTCAAAACCATGCACATGGCATTTGAATGAGGTTCAGGGAAGCTGGTCAGAAAAAAGAATTGAACAAAAGAAGGGTAAACTTAAACCCAGTAAAAGAGCAGGCATTCCAATGACAAAAGCAGGCAGACAATGGTACCATGGCCATTCAGAGCTTCCCAGGTCCCTGATGGAACTCTGGTTCCTGAAGATTTGGCAGTAATGGAGCTAAATTAGGGATCCTAATATATCAAATGTCAAAAGCACCATTTAGTCTCCCAGACATGACTTGAACAGTTTCATAACTGCCATCTATTCTATGGACATCTTGAAACTTTCTGTTCCAACTTAAAGCAAGTCTACTTCAGTAGTCCCAGTGGGATTGCTCATGTGACTCTCTTGAAATGAGTCCTGCCCCACCTTCTGGTCCCTTTTGGGCTTCTAATTTGGAAAATAGCAGCCTAGACTACCTTCAATGGCTGTGGAAATTGTAAGGCTCATAACACTAAAATGCCTTTTTATTTCAAGAGGTTCTCTTATCTACCCAAGACCGCACAAATTGCTGTCACTAAAAATATAGAAGTACATCACATTAAACTCACTGCCATCCAGTTGATTCCCACTCATAGGGACCCCTCCTTGGGTTTCTGAGGTGGTATCTCTACAGAAGTAGATTACCCAGTCTTCCTTCCAAGGAGTGGCTGGTGGGTTTGAACTGCTAGCCTTCTGATTAGCAGTCAAATGCCTTAGGCACTGTGTTACCAGAGCTCCCCCACATCACACTACTCCTTTAATTTAAAATCTTTTTTAGACATGATATTTACAAACCTTAAGTGATTCTATAGCAGTACAATATTGTCCTGAAAGCTAACTTAGCCTTAATTATATTCTGTGATAAATAGAATTGGTCTCATATTCCTTCCAGAATATAAAATCCTTGAGCGCAAGGCCATGTTGTCTGTGTCTCCTATACACCTAGCTTGATGCTGACCACAGCAGATGCTCAATAAATAAAGGATTGTTTATAGGATTAATCAATTAAGAATTTGAAATGCCTGCTTTTCTTAGTGGTTTAGGCCTTCTTGTAGTACCAGAGATACAGACATGTGGAAAATGACACTAGCTTGTACAAAAAAGTTCATTCTAGGCTATAAAAGGAAGTTAGAAGTTAATTATATTCATACCCTCTTATTTTTGAAGTCTGCACGATGGCTTCCCCTCATCACTCAGCCTGGTAATTGATGTTTGAGCAAGGAGTTATTTGGCAAGATTCTGGCCTACCCTCACCATCATCTGGCCCATGCCTCAAGAGTTCTCCTACTGGGCTTAGTTGGCAATAGTAGAGATCCTAAAGCACCTTCTAGTACAGCTGTTTTGTTAGGTTCTACAATACACACATACACACATACATACAAAGCAAAACAAATAAACAAAGCATATGGCAACTGGAGGAAGCAAAACAACTAGTCTAGGAAGAGTTTGTCACATTTTTTCTCTAGCAGAATAGGGAACGACCAGAATCTTACCTTCAAAATTATTAGAACAGAATTGGTTAGCCACGCTAAATAACATATATATAGGTCAGTTAGGGAAAAGAATCTTCTCACTATCTGGACTTAGTTGTAAAGGGAAACACATATGAAAACTTAGTTCAACCTCTGCCAACTCTAGATGTATTTTACTGTTTTTGCTAGCCTTGTCCAAAGAAAATAATGAGACTCACTCATTCATTTAACTAATGTTTAAAAATCATATTCTACATGTAGTCCCTGGATGGTGCAAATGGTTAACATATTTTGCTGTTAGCTGAAAACTTGGAGGGTTAAGTATATCCAGAAGTACCTTGGAAGAAAGGCCTGGTGATCTTCTGAAAAATCAGCCATTGAAAACGCTATGGAGCAGAGTTCTACTCTGACACACATGGAGTCACCATGACTTGGAATCAACTCAACAACAACTGATTTTTGTTTCTTTGCATTATGCCAAGTATATGGTTGAACAAGAGATGCAACCTGTGCCTTCAGACAGCTTATAACTAATAATAAATAAAATAATAATAATAATTGCACTAAACAAGAAAACAATTCCAAATAAACCAGATAATATCAGAGAGTAACAAAATATCTTTATCTGAAGAAAACTAAACAAGGTGAGATATTAGAAAAGGGCTTTTTAAGATAGACTTCCCAGAGAAAGCACAGATGAGGAGGTAATATTCGAGCAGCTCAGGGCTGAATTACAAGAGAGAGCATTTCTGTTAGAGAAAAGAGCAAACACAAAGGCCATCACTTTTCTTTATTTACTTATGAGCACAAGCAGACTGATCTCTGTCTTAGTCAGTCTTCTACAACCATGAAAGTTCTTTCTTAGTGTGACCTCCAATCTAACAGGTTGTCCTTTCAGCTGGCCTGAATGCAGGACAGCTGAGTACATAGCCTGGGAGAGAGACCAAATCTTAGCTTCAAAGGAAAAGAGACTAAAAACAGAGTTCTGGAATCAGGCTGCCTGGATTCAAATCCTAGCTACACTACTTGCTGCCTTTGTGACTTTTAACAAGTGGCTTAGCCTCCCAAAGCTTCTGTTTCCTCATCTCTAAAACAATTATTAAATTACCTCACAGGGTAACTGTGAGGATCAAAAGAAATAATCTGTGTAAAGTCAAAACACACAGAACCTAACACAAAGTATACACTTGATCAAAGCTAGAATCCATGGTATTAAGAAGAGGAGAAACAGGAGCAGTCAGTGTTGTAGTGGTAACTATAGGCCCAATATTCAGCAGTGACATATAAGCAGACATTCTGGTGCCTATAACCAACCTCAAAAGCCCTAGGATGGGAGAAAGGAAAATGTGAAATTTTCTCCTTCCACACTTTCAGTCATGTTTTCAAAGGGCTCTTTGAGTTAGAAGTTAATTATATTTGTACCCTCTTATTTTTGAAGTCTGCAGGATGGCTTCCCCTCATCACTCAGGTAGCCTGGTAATTGGTGTTTGAGCAAGGAGTTACTTGGCAAGATAGAGCTCAAGTATCTAAAGTATGTTTGTTTGTCTGTTAGTTTTTTCATATAAATATTAAAATAATTATAAGAATTAGGGAACATAAAAGCTATTTTTTAGATGTCTGGTCACTCAAAAAGGAGCCTTTGTGGCACTGTGGTTAAATCACTCAGCTGCTAACTGAAAAGTACCCACTCCATAGGAGAAAAATGTGGCAGTCTGCTTCTATAAAAATTACAGCCTTAGAAACCCTATGGGCCAGTTTCTACTCAGTCCTACAAAATTGCTGCGAATTAGCATCAACTTGACACCAATACATATGTTTTTGAATTGTGGCCATTCATAGCCATCCTGACTTTGAAGAGCTCACAACCAGGGACAGGAAGAGAGAGTACAATTTGAAAGTCTTGAGCTCCCTATGAGGTCACTGCTGATGTTGTTTAGTAGTAGACCTTCGGGTGATTAGTAATTTGTAAACATGAAGCCTACAAGAAAAAGCAAAGCTCTATCCCTGAATTTTTGTGTATATTTCTCAATAATTTATAGCTTTGTGTTCTCTATTAGGCTAAAAAAATTTTAAAGTCATGGGCAAGACCTGTTCTTCTTTTATGCCAACAGCAAAACTGATTTGTTAAGTGCTGGTCATTCATCTGATGTCACTCATATATACCTCTTTGTTTGGGGGCCCTGTTGAATGTGTCAAAGCCATGTTTTCCAACAGCCTAGCACAATTGTGGGAACAGTGGTTCCCAATGAAACTTGTCTAGAAATGTTAAAATAGAAGAAGATATGTGAAGACATTAGGAGTTACAGCAGAAATATAAAACAGCATAAGAATAGGAGAAAAGTAAACCTAGTATGTTGGCAAGTGCTGCTGCTGTAATTAAGAGATTAAAATTAGCATTCAACTAGAGTTCTCAGGAGTTTAAGAAGAGTTTATTCCCTACTCAGATTAAATTTAAAAAAAAAGTATGATGATGGTCAAGCCTGTGCTAAAATGATAGTTCCATGGTCACCAGATAATATGAGTCTTTCTGCCGATCACAGATTTGACCCTTATCATCATGCTGTAAAAGTGCTGCTAGAAGACAGGCTGGGAGCTCTGGTAGCATAGTGGCTAAGACACTTGCCTGCTAACCAGACGGCTGGTGGTTCAAACCCACCAGCCACTCCTCGGAAGGAAGGTTGGGCAATCCTACTTCCGTAGTGATACTGCCTCGGAAACCCAAGGAGGGGTCGCTATGAGTCAGGGCCGACTCGACGGCACATAACAACAACAACAACAATAAGAAGAGAGCTGTGGTGTAGTGCCTAAGGCATTTGACTGCTAACCAGAAGGCTGGCGGTTCAAACCCACTAGCCACTCCTCAGACGGAAGATTGGGCAATCTACTTCTGTAGAGATACAGCCTCAGACCCAAGAAGGGTCGCTGTGAGTCAGAACCTACTCAATGGCAGTGAGTTTGGTTGTTTTAGTTTATAAGAAGAGAGAAAGGAATGAAAGAGATTTCCTAGGATTTCTATTTAATGCATTTGCTTACACTGGCAAGAATTTAATCACATGATTTCAGCTAAATGCACAGAAGACTCTTGCCCAGTCGTAGGCTTTGTAACAATGGGGGATAAGATCTTTGGAAAGAGGATCAAGAAAATAATAACCCTCAATATATAAATGCTCAGGAACTTGTTGAGAATTTCATGTGTGTGCATGTTTTTAGAGAGGGGAGAACACAGAGAAGAAAGTTGGTTCTTGGAAACCTATAGTCTGGTGTGGTTAGAGTTGCACTAAACAAATCTGGACTTTTCTCAACAAAAATAGATGCACTTACAGAGATGATGAGGTAGAATACTTTAAAGACAAATAGATCATCATACTAAGGTCACTTTTGGTGCCATCCAGACTGGTTTGCCATAGTAGAGAAAGACAAAGAGATCCAGAAAAGAAGCTCAGGCCCAAGTGAAGATTCAACTGTTAGCCAGATGTCCCTTTGTGCTGTCTCTGAGAACTTGAATACAACAGAAAGAATGAAGAACCACAAAGGTGGCAGATGGAACCCAGAGTTGCCTATTCCTCCCGCCTATATTTGGGGTCTATTGTGGTGTTCTGGGCCTCGTGTTGTATGATCAATCCTTCTTGAGTGTTATGGTCCTTTTGTTTTTGCAATGATAATTTTCAGCAAACACTTGTCATTGAATGACTTGAGAAAATTTTGTCACCCACCAAACTTCCCACACACACACTCATACACACACACACATGCAACATGATTATTGCACTCCTTATATCAGAACAAGCAAGTTTCTGGAGTTTAATTGATCAGATATTTTAGAGACTCAGTAGCCTAGTAACAAAACTTCTCTCTCCTCAGTTTTCTCCTCTGGTGTCTGTAGCTATTATAAAGGCATAACCAAGGGCTTCTGTATTACTGGCAAGGAGAGTAGGGATTCCAGGGCAACCGAGGAAGAAAATAGCACCAGACTGAGGTGATCTTAGACATCTCTGGCCTCTGGGAAATAGCCCTGAGCCAGAGAGCCGCAATACTGTGAGGAAAACAATTTACCAAACCCCAACTGACCCTGGTTCTGTCACAGCCCATAACTAAAAATGGATGGAATTGGCTGGGTTGTTTAATTTTATATATATATATTTTTGATACAATGAAAGAAAGAAGAGAAAGGTGTCATTAACTATGACTCTATGGTTATGAAATTTATTCTTTAATCTAAAACTGAGAATTATCTAAGGAATAAAGGGATAGGGACAAAACCTTAAAGGAGTTCTATAAAACTTACCTACTTTCAATTTTTCTTAAAAATTTCAAGCTCCTCTCACTCTTTTCCTCAGCAAGTTTCAGAGGCCCCTGTCTTCCAGCAGGTACATACACTTAAGAATGTCAACTAATTTTGGTGCCTTTAATTTGCAAGGCACTCATGGTTTATAATACATTGCAAGAATTTTAGATAGTTCAGTGGTTTAGATGAGTCCATCCCCTCTTTCATTTTAAACTTATCATTTTATTGATACAAAACTCCAGAATTCTGTTCTGTGGATATACATTACTGAAATATTTGTAACAAGCATAGAGATTTCCATGGCACAGTAGGATGTTTCTTTTTGTTTTTTTTACAAAATTGTTCAACTTCATCTTTACCATAACACTATGCAGCTGTGTGTTACTATGCCCATTTTACACATTGCAAAACTGAGGCACAGAGAGTTTAAGACTTTCCCTAATTCACAAAGCCTCAAAAGCACCAAGCTATCCTCATGTTCACAACCCTCTCACCCCCACCCAGTTGCTTATCTAGGTAAATTTGTTGTTTCTTACTAAGATTTGAACCTGTTTAGCTTCATTACATCCAAGTTCTGCCTTAATGATAGCACCTTTGGAGGTAATGAAATAATGGGTAAAGCATAGGTAAGAGTAGGCTACCATCATCCTCCTGCCTCATTTCACACATACTCACAATCTTCAATCATCTATTCAAAACAGGCTTGGCAGTTATATAGGCAAAACGTGATAAAGTCCTAGAATGATTATTGGAAATGGGAATGGGAATGAAATCTGTGGGGTAAAGTTCAGGGACATATTAAAATAAATAAATAAAATAAGGGCAGAGGCTGAAAATTGAGAGCCTAGAAGGCACATAAGACAGGATTCTGTCCAAGATCAGTTTAGGTCTAGAAAAATGGAAATTGGAATAGTTGAGAAAAGGAGAAAAATTTAAGAGCAAAGATGTGAATTAAGAATTATCCATGCTGAGTCTGACTTTAAAGTAGGCAGTCATGTTTCTATTTATGGAAATATTAGGTACACACTATAGACAAGAGGTATTCCCTGTTGACTTCCAGTTTTGAAGTGCTCACCATTACAGTGATAGTACAGATACAAAAAATAAATGAACTCAGTAGAAGATGAATCTCTAGAAAGAAGAGTGAAGGGTAAGATAAGAAAGCTTGAAGAACAACCATAGTTGAGAAATGGGGAAGGAGAAATTGGAAAGCAAAGATGATAAGGAAAGATATGTAAAAACAAAACAAAAACACAGAAGAATAATAGAAGAGTCAAGAAAGTATCACATAATAGAAACTGAGGTGATAAGAAGTTTAAAGAAATAAAACTACCTGTGTTTACAAATACGATTGTATTAGAAGAAAATTCCAGAGTCCACAATAAAGCTGCTGGATCTACCAGGAGAATTCAGCAACCTCAAAGGGTACGAGATCAACACAAAAATCAGTTGGGTTTCTTTACACTAACAAGGAGAAATACAAAAATGAAATCAAGAAAACAATAATGCCATTTACAATAGGCTACTAAAAGATAAAATACCTAAGAATAAATCTAATCAGGGAGGTAAAACACTTGCATAATGAAAACTATAAAACACTATTGTAAGAGACTAAATGTCACCCACATAAATGGAAACACTTTCTATTCTCATAAATTGGAAGACTTAATATTCTGAAAATATCAGTATTACTACTCAAAGCAATCTACAGATACAATCAACCCTGATCACAATTTCAATAGTTTTCTTTATTGAAGTGGAAAAACTAATCACGAATTATATGGAATGGAAAGAAACCCCAAACAGCCAAAACAATAATGAAGAAGAAGAAAGTAGTAGTCCTCACATCACCTAATATCAAAACATACTATACAGCTACAGTAATTAAAATAGCCTTGTATTAGTTCAATGGTAGACACCCAGAGCAGTGAAATAGAATTAAAAATTCAGAAGTAAATTGATCCATCCATGGCAACTATGTTCAAGAGTAACTTTCAGACTCTCTTCTGACATCCATTTTTGTCTTTTTTTTTCTTTCCTGTTTTTTTTAATGTTTTCTTCATGTATGATTTACTTGACATCATCCCACGACTCTGAAACTCGCTCTTGAACATAGAGAAGCTTAAATAAATGGAAGAAATGATAAAGTAAAAGAGCTGCACAGAAGATTTCAAAGGACAGCTTTAGAAGACAAAGGAAAATAGTGTAATGAAATGTACAATGACCTGGAGTTAGAAAAACAAGAGGGAAGAATACATTCAGCATTTCCTACAAGCTGAAAGAACTGAAGAAAAAAATCAAGCCTCAAGTTGCAATACTGAAGGATTCTATGGGAAAACATTTAATGATGCAGGAAGCATCAAAAGAAGATTAAAGGAGTACACAGAGCCACTGTACCAAAAATAATTGGTCAAGTTTCAACCATTTCAGGATATGATCAAGAACCAATGAGACTGAAGGAAGAATTCTAAACCATACTTAAGGCATCAGCAAAAATCACGGCTTATAAAATTGACAGAATACTAATTGAGATGTTTGAACAAGTGAATGCAATGCTAGAAGCACTCATTCACCTATGCCAAGAAATTTGGATGACAACTACCTGGACAACTGACTAAGAGATCTATATTTGTGTCCTTCTAAAGAAAAGTGAACACAAAAATTATCTAACAATAATATTACTATCACATGCAAGTAAAATTTTGCTAAAGATAATTCAAAGACAATTACAGCAGTACATAGATGAGAAACTGCCAGAAATTCAAGCTGGACTCAGGAGAGGACATTAAAAGAGGGGTATCATTGCCGATGTCAGATGGATCTTGGCTGAAAGCAAAGCATATCAGAAAAGTGTATACCTGTGTTTAATTAACTGTGCAAAGGCATTTAACTGTGGGGATCATAAAAAAATATTGATAACATTGTGAACAGTGGGAATTCCAGATTACTTAATTGTGCTCATGAGAAACCTGAACCTAGACCTAGACAGTCATTCGAGCAGAACAAAGGGATACTGCATGGTTTAAAATCAGAAAAGGTGTGTGTCAGGGTTGTATCTTTTTACCATACTTATTCAATCTGTATGCTGAGTAAATAATTCAAGAAGCTGGACTATATAAAAAAGAATGCAGCATCAGAATTGGAGGAAGACTCGTTAACAACCTATGATGTTCAGATGACACAACTCTATTTGCTGAAAGTGAAGAGAACTTGAAGCATTTACTGATGAAGACCAAAGACTACAGCCTTCAGTATGGATTACACCTCAATATACAGAAAACAAAAACCCTCACAAATGGACCAATTAGCAGCATCACAATAAACAGAGAAGAGTGAAGTTGTCAAATATTTCATTTTACTTACATCTACAATCATTGACCATGGAAACAGCAATCAAGAAAACAAATGATGTATTGCATTGGGAAAAGCTGCTACAAAAACTTATTTAAAATGTAAATAAATAAATAAAGATGCCACTTTGAGGACTAAGATGTGTCTGATACAAGCCATGATATTTTCAATCAACTCATATGCATGTGAAAGCTGGACAATGCATAAAGAAAAATGAAGAAGAATTGATGTCTTTGAATTATGAATGACATTGGCCAAGAATATTGACTGCCAGAAGAACAAAAAAATCTGTCTTGGAAGAAGTATAACCTGAATGCATCCTAGATGAAACGATTACAAGATTTCATCTTAAGAACTTTGGACATGTTATCAGGAGGTACTAGTTCCTAAAGATGAACATTATGCTTGGTAAAATAGAAGATCAGCAAAAAAGAGATAGACAAGGACTGTGAGGATGACACAGGAATAGGCAATGTTTCATTGTGTTGTAAATAGTGTTACTATGAGTCAGAACCAACTCAGGGACACTTAACACCAACAATGGACAATTGATTTTTGACAAGATGTCAAAGACTATTCAACGTGGAAGAAACAGTCACTTTAAACAAATGGTGCTCATGAAATAGGATAATAATAACTAGACTCATACTTCACACCATACACATAAACTAACTCAGAATGGATCAAAGACCTAAATGCTAATGTTAAAACCATAAAAGTTCTTGGAAGAAAACAAGGACAAAACAAACGGACCTACTTTTTTGCAAAGATAGATTATCACATACAACTACAAATGAATGAAGAGCAGAAGACAAGTTATATAACTGAGACCTCATAAAAGAACTATTTATGTTCATCAAATAACTTTATCAAAAGAGTGAAAAGACAATATGCAGACTGACATAAAGTCTTCACAACTACATATTTGGTAAGGGTCTAGTTTCCAAAATGCATATAAAACTTCAACAACTTAATAGTAGAAGGACAGATAATCCAATGAAAAAATGAGCAAAGGATGTAAACACACACTTTACCAGAGAGAATATTCAAGCATCCAACAAACACATGAAAAGATGACCTCTATCATTAGCCATTAGAGAGGCAAATCAAAACTACAATGAGATACCATCTCATACTTGCTAAAATGTCTATTAAAAAGAAAGAAAGAAAACAAATGCTGGTAAGGTTGTGAGGTGATTGGAACCTGTGATAGTTGGAGTATTGTGTCAAGTTGGCTGGACCACAATTCTGAGTGGTTTAAGCAATTGTGATGTAAGTTATTCCCAAGATGAAATCAGAAGTATTTGTTTTGAGGAGCCAATCTGTTGAAAGGGAGTTTTCCTAGGGGTGTGGCCTGTTTCCAATATATCTATGGACATCCTGGGAGAAGAGACACTCTTTTGTGGATTGGGATCCTGTTGCACTGTCCACAACTTTCTGTGAGTAATAAATCCACCATTCGGCCTGGTGATCTTGTATTCATCTTTTGTTGGAGTCAACAGCCAGGTTACTGCCTGCAACCTTGAGTTCGTCAGCCCCTGCAACTGCATGAGTTGGGAAAAGCCTCCATCTTGATGTTTGATCCAAGAACTTGGGACTTGTCAGCTTCTACCAGTGTGGGAGCCATTTTCCTAAGATAAATTTCTCTCTCTCTCTCTCTCTCTCTCTC
>NW_006922417.1:218807-249514 GCF_000298275.1 Orycteropus afer afer
ATATATATATATATATATATATACACACATATATAAGCTTTATTGGTTTTGCTTCTCTAGAGAACCCAGCCTAACACATTTGGTAATGAAAGTGGTTCTAGAGAGACAAAATCATAAGGGTGGGCTTCCTAAATTGGTTCTTACTGATTCTGTTTCAGTTTTCCAATTTGTTTAATTGTAAAGGCACTGGTGATTCTGCCTCCATTAGTAAAGAGGGCCAGTTAATCAACAAAGACTAAGTGGGCATGGTTACCATAATAGACAGCAGAGTCAAAACATTAATCAGAATACTGACTCATGTGGAATTACGGCATTGGCTACTTAGGCATGGTGTTCCTAGGAATGAAGTACGTGACAAACCTACTAAATATTTACTTGATCTGAATAGACAATTCTACAGACAATAGAAGAATTCTAGGTCACATGAACAGAAGTCTAAATTGAATCTCCAGAATACAGAATCACTCAGAATACAGAGCCTCTCAATCAATTCCCAGACTTGAGTCAGGTCACAGACTCACAAACCTTTGAATGGAGGGGAGGCCAGGTACCCCTGAGGAAGGTCCCCATTACAGTTCCAAAAATCTATAATGTTAATCTTTCTCCCAGCCTTCCCTAAAGGGATATTTGGCCCTTCAAAAGAGTGACTGTTTATTGGGGAAAAGGAAATAATTAGATTTGCAGGGATTACTGGACACTGGCTCTGAACTGACACTAATTCCAGGAGACCCAAAGCATCACTATGGCCCACCAGTCAGAGTAGGGGCATACAGAGGTTAAGTTATTGATGGAGTCTTGGCTCAGGTCAGTGGGCTCCCAAACCCATTCTGTAGTGATTTCTCCAGTTCCAGAATGCATAATTGGAATAGATACACTGAGCAATTGGCAGAATTCCCACATTGAGTCCCTGACATATGGAGTAAGGGCTATTATAGTAGGAAAAGCCACATGAAAGCTGTTAGAACTGCCTCTACCTAGAAAAATAGTAAACCAAAAGTAATCTCTCATTCCTGGTGGGGAGAGGTTGTGGAGATTAATGTCACCATCAAAAACTTGAAGAATGTAGGGGTGGTGATTCCCACCACATCCCCCATTTAACTCACCTATTTTGCCTGTTCAAAAAAACAGATGGATCTTGGAGAATGAAAGTAGATTTCCATAAACTTAATCAGGTGGTGATTCCAATTGCAGCTGCTGTTCCTGATGTAGTTTCATTGTTTGAGCAAATTAGTACATCTCCTGGTACTTGGTATGTAGCTATTGATCTGACCAATACCTTTTTCTGAATACCAATTTCAAAGGACCATCAGAAGCAGTTTGCCTTCAGCTGGCAAGGCCAACAATATACTTTCATAGTGCTTCCTCAAGAGTACATCAACTCTCCAGCACTATGCCATAATTTAGTCTGCAGGGATCTTGATTGCCTTTCCCTTCCACAAGAGATCACACTGGTCCATTATATTGATGACATTATGTTGATTGGACCTAGTAAGGAAGAAGTATTAATGGCTTTAGACTTATTGATGAAACTTCTGCATGCTAGAGGGTGGGCAATTAACCCCTCCCCCCCAAAAAAAAATCCAGACACCTTCCACTTCAGTGAAATTTCTAGGGTTCCAGTGGTGTGGGGCATGTCTAGATATTCCTACTAAAATGAAGGATAAGTTATTGTATCTGGCTTCCCCCACAACTAAAAAGGAGGCACAATGTCTGGTGGACCTCTTTGGATTTTAGAGGCAATATAACCCACATTTGGGTGTGTTGCTTTGCCCTATTTATCAAGTGACTTGGAAAGCTGCTAGTTTTGAGTGGGGCCCAGAACAACAGAAGGCTCTGCTACAGGTTCAGGTGGCCGTGTAAGCTGCTCTGCCACTTGGGCCATATGATCTAGCTGATCCAATGGTTCTTGAAGTGTCTGTAGTAGATAGAGATGCTATTTGGAGTCTTTGGCAGGTCCCTATTGGTGAATTGAAATGCAGACCTTGGAATTTTGGAGCAAAGCCCTGCCATCTTCTGCAGATAACTACTTTCCTTTTGAGAAGCAGCTTTTGGTTTGTTACTGGGCTTTAGTAGAGACTGAACACCTAACCATGGGACACCAAGTCACCATGAGGCCTAAGCTGTCCACCGTGAACTGGGTGTTGTCTGACCCACAGAATCATAAAGTTGGACGTGTAGAGCAGCACTGCATCATTAAATGGAAGTGGTATATCAAAGATAGGGCTTGAGCAGGACCTGAAGGCACAAGTAAGTTACAAGAGGAAATGGCCCAAATGCCTATGGTCTCCACTCCAGTTACATTATCTTCCCTCTCCCAGTCTGCATCTATGGCCTCATGGAGAGTTCCTTATGATCAGTTGACTGAGGAAGAGAAAACTTGTGCCTGGTTACAGATGGTTCTGTGCAATATGCATGCACCACTAGAAAGTGGACAGCAGCAGCACTGCAGCTCCTTTCTTGGACTTCCCTGAAGGACAGTGGTGAAAGGAAATCCTCCCAATGGGCAGAACTTCAAGCCATGCATCTGACTGTTCACTTTACATGGAACTAGAAATGGCCAGGTGCACGATTGTTTACGGACTCATGGGCTGTGGCCAATGGCTTCGCCAGATGGTCTGAGTCTTGGAAGGAGCACGATTGGGAAATTGGTGAGAAGGATGTATAAGGAAGAGGTATGTGGATAGATCTCTCTGAATGAGCCAAAGGAGTAAGGATTTATGTCTCATGTGGATGCCCACCAAAAGGTTACCTCAGCAGAGGAGGACTTTAACAATCAGGTGGATAGGATGACACATACAGTGGAAACTAGCCATTCTTTTTTCCAGCTACTCCTGTCATTGCTCAATGGGCTTATGAACAAAGTAACTATGGTGGCAGAGATGGAGGTTATGCATGAGCTCAGCAACACGGTCTTCCACTTACCAAGGCTGATTTGGCTACCATCACTGCTGAGTGCCCAATCTGCCAGCAGCAGAGAACAACACTGAGTCTGCAATATAGAACCATTCCTTGAAGTGATCAGCCAGCAACTTGTGGCAAATTGACTACACTGGACTACTTCCATCATGAAAAAGACTGCATTTTTTTTTTTCTTACTGGAATAGATATTTACTCTGGATATGGATTCACCTTCTCTGCACGCAATGCTTCTGCCATCCTTGGACTTACAGAATGCCTTATCCACCATTATGGTATCCAACACAGCATTGCTTTGGATCAAGGGACTCACTTCACAGCAAATGAAGTGCAGCAATGGGCCTATGCTAATGGAATCCATTGGTCTTACCATGTTCCCCATCATCCTGAAGCAGCTGGCTTGATAAAAAAATGGAATGGCATACTAAAAACACAATTACAGTGACTGCTAAGTGGCAATGAAGGGTGGGGCAATGTTCTCCAGGAGGCTGTATATGCTCTAAACCAGCATCCAGTATACAGTGCTGTTTCTCCAATAACCAGGATTCATGGGTCCAGGAACCAAGGGGGTAGAAATGGGAGTGGTATCACTCATTATTACCCCTAGTGACCCACTCAAAAATTTTTTCCTTCCTGTCCCTGCTATCCTATGCTTTGCAGGTCTGGAGATCTTAATCCCAAAATGAGGGACATTCCCACCTGGAGACACAATACTGATTTCATTGAACTGGAAGTTAAGAATGCCACCTGGCCATTTTGGCCTCCTCATGCCTCTGGATTAACAGACAAAGAAGGGCATTACTGTAATATCTGGTGTTATAGATACTGATTACCAGGGGGAAAATTGGATTGACACTACATAATGGAGGTAAAAAAGAATATGTCTGGAATACAGGAAATTCTTTAGGATGTCTCTTAGTACTACCATGTCCATGATTAAAGTCAATGGAAAATTACAGCAACCCAATTCTGATATGACTGCTAAGGGCACAGAGCCCTCAGGAATGAAGATTTGGGTCACCCCACCAGGCAAAGAATCATGACCAGCTGAGGTGCTTGCTGAGGGCAAAGGAAATATGGAATGGGTGGTGAAAGAAAGTAGTTCTGAATATCAGCTATGACCACATGACCAGTTGCAGAAATAAGGACTTTGACTATTATATTCCTGCATTGTATATGTGCATCAAATATTTTTGTTTCCTTCTGTTATGAGCTATGAAACGTAAACAGGCTTCATGCATTTTGATTGTACACATGTTAGTGTATCATGTTAGGTTCAAATATGACTTCATAATTGTCTTTATTTAGAGATTATATATGGTTAAGAAGATGTGTACAACTGCCAAGTTGAAAAGTAGTGGACTGTGATAGCTGGAGCTGTGTTTCAACTTGTTTGGACCACAATTCTGAGTGTTTTAAGCAGTTGTGATGTGGGTTATTTCCATGATGGGATCAGATGTATATGTTTTGAGCAGCCAATCTGTTGGAAGGGAGTTTCTCTATGGGTGTGGCCTGTTTCCAGTATATTTATGGACAACCTGGGAAAACAGACACTCTTCTGTGGATCAGGATTCTGTTGTGCTACCTACAATTGTCTGTGAGCAAACAATCCATCATTTGGCCTGGAGATCATGGATTCATCATTCATTGGAGTCAACAGCCAGTATACTGCCTGCCAACCTTGAGCTTGTCAGCCCCTGCAGCTGAGTGAGTCAGGAAAAGCCTCCATCTTGATGTTTGATCCAAGAACTTGGGACTTGCCAGCTTCTATAAGTGTGTGAGCCATTTTCCTAAGATAAATTTCTCTTTCTTTCTCTCTCTCTCTCTCTAAGCTTTACTGGTTTTGCTTCTCTAGAGAACCCAGCGTAACACAGAACCCTTATCCATTTCTGGTGGTAATGAAAAATGAAACAACTGTTATGGAAAACAGTGTAGCAATTCTTCAAAAAATTAGTAATAGAGCTCCCATTTGATCCAGGAATTCCGCTTCCTGGTAAACACCTTAGAGATCTAAGAGAAGAAACATAGGCATATTCACTTCTGTGTTTATTTCTGAGTTCAGGTGAAGTAGTGGTTAAAGCATTTGTCTGCTAACCAATAGATCAGCAGTGCAAATCTACCAGCCACTTCATGGGAAACAGATGAGGCAATTTGCCTGTGAAAAGACATGGAGCCTTGGAAACCCTATGGAGCAGTCCTACTCTGTCCTATAGGATTTACTATGAGATGGAATTGACTCAATGACAGAGGTTTGGATGGTATTCATCGCAGTACTGTTCATAATAACCAAAAGACGGAACAAATCTAAGTGCCTATCCATGGAAGAATGGATAAACAAAATATGGTACATACATACAATAGAATAATACACACCTTATAAAGAAAGATGAGTTCCTGAAACATCTTAGAACATGGATGAACCTAGAAGACATTATGAAAATCAAATGAAGTCAATCACAGAAGAATAAATACTAAATCATCTCACTTTTACAAAATGACAATAACTGCTATAAATACAGAGACCAACATTCTTTGTTGATTATCAGAGGTGGGGATAGAGGGGAATTCATTTTCTAGACAGTATTCATTTTTTTATTTATGGTGATGGGAAAGCTGGCAACAAATGTGGGGAAAATATACACAGCTTAACCAAGGTAACTGATGGACAACTTAACTGAAGTAATCAAAATAAGATATTTTGCAAGGTTATATAAAATTTTGGAATAACAACCACCACCAAAATATATACATATACCAAAACAACAAACTAAACCCACTGCCATCAAGTGGATTCCAACTAATAGTGACCCCATAGGCTTTCTAAGCCTGTAAATATTTATGGAACCAGACTTTCTCATCTCTCTCCCATGGAGCAGCTGGTGGGTTCAACCCATGGACCTATTGGCTACCAGCCAAATGCTTTAACCAATACACCACACATACATATGTGAATATGTGTGTGTGTATGTGTGTGTGTGTGTGTGTGCACGCATGTGAATGTGTATAACAAACCAAATAATTATTATAGAAACTGATACTACTTAGACACAAATCACCTCACAAGATTAATATTCTTGGTTTGAAGACCTAGGGTCATAGTCTCATGGAATAGCTTAGTTAATATGCATAGTATAGTCCATAAAGTTTATGTTCTACATCCTAGTCTGGTGAGAAATATTTGATGTTATAAAGTTTTGAGTGGCCATATAAAATACAACTGTGGGTCTCCACCACTCATCTGTCAGTTTGTTGTACTCTGGTGCATTGCGTGTTATGGTGAGGCTGGAAGCTATGCCACAGAAATTTCAAATACCATCAGGGTTTTTTTTTTCAGTGTATTTTCCAGACTAAGACAGACTGGGAAGGAGGAAGGGACCATCCACTTCTGAAACAACTGGCCAATGAAAAACTTATGAATATCAGTGAAATACCGTCTGATACATTACTAGAAAACTTTTTGAAAAGCAGTAAAACATTATCTGATACAGTGCCCAAAGATGAGCCTCTCAGGTTGGGGGGGAAAAAAAAAACCCTCACTGCTGTCAAGTTGATTCCAACTCATAGGGACCCCTATCTGGGTCTCTCAAAATACAACTGGAGAAGATCTGTCTCCCCAACTAGAGTTGATCTTAATGATGAGGGTGGAGTAAAGCTTTTGGGGACCTTCATTTGCTGATGGAGGATGACTCAAAATGGAAAGAAACAGCTGCAAACATTCATTAATAATTGGAACATGGAATGTACAAAGTATGAATCTAAGAAAATTGAAAATTGTCAAAAATGAAATGGAATTGATAAAGACCTATACCCTAAGCATTAGTGAGCTGAAATGGACTGGTATTTGTCATTTTGAATCTGACAGTCATTTGGTCTACTATACTGGAAATAAAGTGAAGAGGAAAGCTGTCTCATTCATAATCAAAAAGAACATTTCAAGATCTATCCTAAAGTACAGCACTGTCAGTGATAAGATAATATCCATATGCCTACAAGAAAGACCAGTTAATGCTACTGCTATTCAACGTTATTCACTAAGCACTAAAGCTAAAGATGGAGAAACTGAAGATTCTTACCAACTTCTACAGTCTGAAATTGACCAAGCATGCAATGAAGATGTATTGATAATTACTGGTAGTTGGAAAATAAAATTTGGAAACAAAGAATAATAGGTAGTTGGCAAATATGGCCTTGGTGATAGAAATTATGCCAGAGATTGCATGATATAATTTTGCAAGGCTGGCAACTTATTCACTGCAAATACCTTTTTTCAACAACATAAATGGTGACAATGCATGTGGGCCTCGCCAGATGGAATACACAGAAATCAAATCAACTACATCTGCAGTAAGATGATCACACTGGTCACAAAAAGGTCAGGAGCTGACCGTGGAACAGATCATCAATTGCTCCTATACAAGTTCACGTTGAAGCTGAAGAAAATTAAAACAAGTGCACGAGGGCCAAGATACCACCCTGATTATGTGCCAGCTGAATTCAGAGACCAGATGAAAAACAGATTTGATGCAATGAAGACCAATGACCAAAGATCAGACGAGTTGTGGAATGATATCAAGAATATCATACATAAAGAAATCGAAAGGTCATTAAAAAGGAACTTAAGGCAAGATGGTAGAATAGGCAGACAAGCTACACAAACCCTTTGCAACCAAGTAATGAGAAACTAATTGAAACAGAAGATAATACCAGAACTCTGAGCTTTGAAGTGAAGTGTAAAGAGGTGGATTAAATACAAACTAGTAGAAGAACCTAAATTAAACCAATGAATAAGGAGATAAATGGAGCTGCAGACTGCTGGCTATTGTGATGACACAACCAATTTGAATATTTACAAGTGGTATTCTGATCCAGGCAGCAACCCAGGAATCAACCCTGCTCACCAAGGACAGCAGGAGTAACTGCATTGGTGGCTGACAGCTAGAAAGGAAAACAACCAAGGAGAGAAACAGAACTGTGGACTGCCAACTGTCCTGCAGTACAGCAATTTTGAATATTTGCGAGCAGCAGTCTGATCCAATCAGCAGCCTAAGAATAGGATCTGCTTCCCCAGGACAACACAGGCAACCACACTGGAGGCTGACACCTAGAAAGGTGTAGTATTCCCCTTGTTACTTTTATACCCCACACCCTCTTGGTGAACAGAAGTGTGACCATCCCCTACCTCCACCCACCTTCTGGACTGGAAGAAATGCCATCCCAGTCTGTGTGCCCTGACAGAGCCTGGGTGCTGTGGCCCACACTCCTAGTTTTGCTTTTGTTTATCTGTTTTTAAATTATTTTTTTTCTTCCTCCTTTCATTCTTTTTATTTTTGTTTTTCTCTCTCCCTTCCTTCATTCATGTTTTGTTTTTTCTCTTTCCTTTTCCTGGTTCCCTTCTTTTGTCTTTCAGTTTTCCATTCTTCCCATCCCTTTTTTTTTTTAATGTTTTCTCTATTTTTACTATTCTTGCTCTTTAGCTCTCATTCTCCCTCCCTGGATATTTATTGTGTGTATTTTGTTTGTCTTTTCCTCTTTATCTTTTTTTTTTTTTATCTTTTATCAGTATATGTATTTGTTATTTTTCTGCTCATTTATTACGTTCCTGGTTTTTTTTTTTTTTTTTGAAATTGTTCCTGTTTATGAGATTTTATTTTTGATGTCATTTTTTGCTTGTTTTTTATTTTTTTCATGGCTTTCATAAATTCTTTTTTTTATCTAATTGCGTGAGAGAAAGCAACAGTTTCTATATGACCCAAACATGCCCATACCTTCATAAGCCTACTCACAGAGTGAGAGCCCCACTTGCTTCTGCAACAAGTGACCAATGATAGGTGGTGGCCAATACCTGACCAACTTACCCTCAACCGCTCTTTGTGAATAGCTAATGATGTACACACTCTCATTCTCTATCACACCCACCAGGTATATGTGGTGAATGCCTAACTGCTGCCAACTAGCAAATAGAGGAGCACAGTACCCTGCTTACACAGACATATGAAAACAAAATAAAGAAGAAGAAGAAGAAATAAAAAAGAACCTGAGCAAAGCACACCAAATTACAATCACCAATTAAACAAAAATACAATGACATCATAATGTCTCAGAGGCAATTGACCATCCTAATCCACACAAAGAAGAAATATAAAGTAGTACAAAGGACCAGGATATAGACCCAGAAAATCATTCTGAGGAATAAGCAGCATTGGAACTCCTTGATGAAGAATTCAAAAGAATAATATGTAGGTACCTTTAACATATTGGGAAACAGATCAAGGAAAACCGTGACAAAATTAAGGAAAACACAGACAACACTGAACAATTTAGGGAAACAATACAACAACAAACTGACAAAATAAACAAAACAAAATAAAAAAAAATTAGAAATGATACAAAAACATGAAATAGAAGAATTATACTAAGATTTCAGAAATAGATAACACATTGATATTCAAATAAAATCAATGGAAGACAGAATTAATGAGATTAAAAACAAATACCTCAATACTACTTTGTTAAGGCATCAATTTACAAAAAAGATCAAAACAGAATGAAGAAAGCCTAAGAATCATGTAGAATACCATCAAAAGGAATAACCAATGTGTAGTTGGCATTCCAGAACAGGAACAGACAAATAAAACCACAGAGAAAATTGTTAATGATTTGTGGAAGAGAATTTCCCTAAAACGATGAAAGACAAGAAGATATCCATTCAAGATGTTCAATAAACCCCAAGCAAGATAGATCTCAAAAGAAAATCACCAAGACATATCACAATCAAACTCACCAAAACCAAAGATAAAGAATCCTAAAAGCAGCATAAGAAAAAGAAAGTCACCTAAAAAGGGCAACCAATAAGACTAAACTCTAATTTCTCAGCATAAACCATGCAAGCAAGAAGGCAATGGGATGATATATATAAAACTCTGAAAGAAAAAAAAAATCCAGCCAAAAATTATATATCCAGGAAAATTTTGACTCAAATATGATGGTGAAATTAGGACAATTACAGACAAAGAGAAATTAAGGGCATTTGGTAAAACTAGAACAAACTAAAGAGAGTCCATTAGAGAGAGAACCAACAACAGCAGACAACAACTGATGATTAACACACATGACGACATAACCCAGACACTAACCCAGTTATAGAATTATCCAAAGTAAAATTAGCTAACAAAACTGTAAACATGGAACCAGAGACATCAATTGGTAAGTGAGGACAACTACAAACCAAAAAGAGGAAATAAATAGTGTAGGTACAGAACTTCCACATGGTGAGGAAATCAAGACAATTGTGAGATAGGGCATACTGTTCTAAACTTGGCAAGAAAATTATAAATCACTGGATAACCTCAAGAAAAATAATAAATCCTCACTCCAGAATGAAAAAGAAGAGATACACAAATATTTAACATATACTGAAACAGTTACAATGAAGAAAATTATAACAAAATTCATAAACAAAATGAACTCAGCACAAAAAATTATATGGAACAAAGAAATTAGTAACACCACAAAAAAAAAGCATGTAACAAAATGACAGTAACAAATTCATACTTGTCAGTAATTACATTGAATATAAATGGGTTAAATGCACCAATCAAGAGACAGAGAGTTGCAAACTGGATAAGAAAAAATGGCCCATCAATATGCTATCTACAGGAGACTGCCTTAGACACAAAGACAAAAATAGACTAAAAGTCAAAGGTTGGGAAAGATAGATCAAGCAAGTGGCAATCCAAAAAAAAAGCAGGATTTCGATAAAAAAAATACTATTGTTGTTGTCATGTGCCATTGAGTCAGACCCAACTCATAGCAAGTCCTTGGGTTTCCTAGGCAGTATCACTATGGAAGCAGATTGCCCAACTTTCCTTCTGAGGAATGGCTGGTGGGTTTGAACCGCCAGTCTTCTGGTTAGTAGTCAAGTGCCTTAGGCACTACGGTACCAGAGCTCCTAGGAACAGAAATATTAATTTCTGATAAAATAGATTTTAAGAAAAACAGTAACATAAAAACAAAACAAAACAACAACAGAAAAAAAAAACATAAGAGACAACTAAGGACATTATATAATGATTAAAAGATCAACTGAAGAAGAGGACATAGCAAAATAAATATCTATGCACCCAATGAAAGAGCTCCAAAATACATTAATCAGACTTTAACAGAATTGAAAAGAAAAAGAGATGACTCCACAGTCATAGTAGGAAACATTAATATACTACTTTCAATGAAAGATTTAACTGGAAAGACACTAAACAGAGACACAGAAGAACTAAACAATACAGTCAAACAACTTCACCTTATATACACAGAGCACTTCACCTAACAGCAGAATGATGTACATTCATTTCCAATGAACAAAGGACATTCTCCAGGATAGACAACATGTTAGGACACAAAGCAAGCCTCAATAAATTTAAAAACATTGAAATACTGCAAGGCATCTTCTCAGATCACAATGCTATGAAATTAGAAGTCATTAATAGGAAAATGAATGGAAAAAGAGCAAACACAATGAAAACTGAAAAACATCCCCCTTTGAAATTACTGGGTAATACAGGAAATTAATAAAATGCAATTAAAAATTCCCTGAATCAAACTAGGACAGAAAGACAGCATACGGAAATCTTTGGGATACAGCAAAAGCAGTGATCAGAAGGCAATTTATACCAATAAATACACACATCAAAAAGAAGAAAGAGCTGAAATTAACACCTTAACTCAATACTTCCAACAATTAGAAAAAGAGCAGGGAAAAAAAAAGAGAAAAGAAAACCCTTAAAGTCAGCAGAAGAAAATAAATAATAAAGCAGGAATAAACTAAAAATAAAGTAGAAAGACCATAGAAAAAATCAACAAGACTAGAAGTTGGTTCTTTTAAAAGATTAATAAAATCAACAAACCACTGACAAACTTAACAAAGGAAAAAATAAAAATAACATAAATAGAAATGAAACAGGTTACATCACAATAGGTCCAACAGAAATGAAAAGGATAATATCAAGATACTATAAAGACTATACTCAAGAAAATTTGAAATCCTAGAAGAAATGGACAGATTTCTAGAAACACACTATTTACCTAAACTAACAAAGACTGAAGTAGAAAATCTTAAGAGACTCATAATAAAGGAAGAAACTGAACAAGTCATAAAAAAATTACCAACAAAAACAAGTCCTGGCCCAGATAATTTCACTGGGCAATTCTACCAATCATTCAGAGAAGAGCTTACCCCAATCCTACACAATCTGTTCCAGAACATAGGAAAAGATGGAATCTTTCCAAATTCATTTTATGGAGCAAGCATAACCCTGATACCAAAAACAGACAAAGACACCACTAGAAAGGAAATCTATAGATCAATATGCCTCATGAATACAAACACAAAAATCTTAAAAAAAAAATCCTAGCCAATAGACTCCAACAACATTTCAAAAAAATACTACATCATGACCAAGTGGGATTGTACCAGGTATGCACGAGTGGTTCAATGTTAGGAAAACAATTAATATAATCCATCACATAAGTAAAATAAATGAAAAGAACCACATGATCATATCAGTCTATGTAGAAAAGGCATTTGATAAAAATCCAACACCCACCCATTCCTAAAAAAAAAAAAAAAAACTCTCAGAAAAATAGAAAGGAAATTCCTCAGTGAAAAAAAAAGGGCATATACAGAAAACCAACAGCCAACATGATTCTTAATAGAGAGAGACTGAAATTGTCCCCCTTGTGAATAGGAACCAGATGAGGATGATCTCTTTCTCTGCTTTTATTCAATATTATGTTGGAAGTCCTAACCAGAGCAATACAGCAAGAAATGGACATAAAAGGTATCCAGATTGGTAAGGACAAAGTAAAACTATTCCTATTTGCAGGTGATATGATGTTATACATAGAAAACCCAAGAAACTCAGCAAGAAAACTACTGGAACTAATTGAAAGATAGCATAGTGGCAAGATAAAAGATCAACACAAAAAAAATCAGTAGGATTTCTCTACACCTTCTGAAAAGGAAATCAATACAATTTATAATAGGCACCAAAAAGATAAAATACTTGGGAATATCTTACTAGGGACTCAAAAGACCTATACAAAGAAAACTACAAAATACTACTTCAAGAAACTATAAGAGATCTGCATAAATGGAAGTTCATGATCATAGGAAGATTGAACATTGTGAAAATAAAAATACTACCCAAACCAATCTATATTTTCTATGCATTCCCTATCCAGAGTCCATCAACATTCTTTAAGGGCATGGAAAACCTAACCACTAATGTTATGTGGAAAGGACAGAGACAATGGAGAAGGAAAGCACCTTTGAAGAAGAAGAACAAAGTAAGAGGTCTCACACCTTCAGATCTGAAAACCTACCATACAGCCACAGTAGTCAAAATAGCCTGGTATTTGTACAAAGACAGATGCATAAACCAGTGGAACAGAATTGAGAATTCAGAAATAGAGCCATTGACGTTTGGTCAGCTGATCTTTGACAAAGGGATGAAATCCATTCAAATGATACTGGCAAAACTGGAGATCCGCTTGCAGAAAGATGAAACAAGACCCAAACTTCACACCAAATACAAAAACTAACTCCAGATGGATCAAATACTTAAATGTGAAAACTAAAACTATAAAGTTCATCAAAGAAAAAATACAGGCAAACTTAGAGGCCTTATTTTATAACATAAATAGACTATCAAGCATAACTGAAAATGCACAAACAGAAGAGTAAGTAGATGACTGGGACTTTCTAAAAAATAAATTCTTATGTTCATCAAAAGACTTCTCCAAAAGAGTAAAAAGAGAACCTACAGATTGGGAATAAGTATTTGGCAATGACATATCTGACAAGGGACTTATCTGTAAAATTTCTAGAAACCTCCAATATCTCAACATCAAAAAGACCAACAATCCAATTTAAAAACTGGGCAGAAAGCATAACAGACACTTCACCAAAGAAAGTATTCAGGTGACCAACAAACACATGAAGAAATGTTTACAATCATTAGCCATTGTCGTTGTTGTTGTTGTTGTTGTTATGTGTTGTCAAGTGGGACCTGACTCATAGCGACCCCTCCTTGACTTTCTGAGGTGGTATCACTATGGAAGTAGATTGGCCAACCTTCCTTCCCAGGAGTGTCTGGTGGGTTTAAATTGCCAGCCTTCTGGTTAGCCGTCAAGTGCCTTAGGGACTACACTACCAGAGCTCCTCATTAGCCATTGTTGTTGTTGTTGTTATTTGCCATCGAGTCGGCCCCGACTCATAGCGACCCCTCCTTGGGTTTCTGAGGCAGTATCGCTATGGAAGTAGGATTGCCCAAACTTCCTTCCGAGGAGTGGCTGGTGGGTTTGAACCGCCAGCCTTCTGGTTAGCAGTCAAGTGCCTTAGGCACTATGCTACCAGAGCTCCTTCATTAGCCATTAGAGAGATGCAAATCAAGACAACAACAAGACACCATCTCACCCCATCACTGATAGCAAAGTTCAAGAAGACAGAAAGTAACAAATGTTGGTGAGGAGGTGGAGATTGGGTGTCTCATACACTGCTGGTGGAACTGTAAAATAATGCAACCACTGTAGAAATCAGTAAGGTGATTCCTTAAAAAGTTGGAAGTAGAAATACCATTTGATCCAGCAATCCTATCACTAGGTATATATCCTAAAGAAGTGAGAGCCAGGACAGGAATAGATATATGCACATCCATGTTTATTGTAGCACTATTCACAATAGCAAAGAGATGGAAATAACTCATATGCCCATTGTGTGAATGGTCTATACATACAATGGAGTACCATGCAACACTAAAGAATAATGTAAAACCCATGAAACACCACATAACATGACTGAACGTGGAACACAACAAACTCACTGCCATAGAGTCAATTCAACTCATAGCGACCCCTCCTTGAGTTTCTGAGGTAGTATCTCTATGGAAGTAGATTGCCCAGTCTTCCTTCCAATAAGTAGTTCATGGTTTGAACCACAAGCCTTCTAAATAGCAGTCAAATGCCTTAGGCACTACACCACTATTGTAAAAAGACAAGGAAAGGTTTATATATGGAAGAAAATTTTCTTTGTTGCTTACTAGGAAGGGGAAGGAAAACTGCTAGCTAGGTAAAATGTGCATGTGTGTGTGTGTGTGTGTATTTATATATCAAAGAATATTAGTCGATACCAGGGGTAGGATGGATGGGAAAGGCGAAGCTTTTGTTTACAATACATTGAGTTTCTGTTAGTGGTGGTGGAATATTTTGGAGAAGGATAGCAATAATGGTGGCACAATCTGAAAAATGTCGTCAATGTTCCTAAGCTGTAATTGTTGAAGTTGTAAATGTCTTGTTGTCTGTGTTTTCTCTGCAATAAAAGCAAAAAAAGAAAAGAAAAGAATGGATGTCAGATTAGACTGTGAAAATAGAACAGAAAATAGCTAAAGCCAAAAGAAGAAATGATGAAATAAAAGAGTTGAACAGAAGATTTTCAATGGGGACTCAAAAAGACAAAGTATTATGATGAAATATGCAAAGATCAGGAATTAGAAACCAGAAGCAAAGAAGACACATGTATTTCTCAAGCTGAAAGAACTGAAGAAAAATTTCAAGCTTCAAATTGCAATATTGAAGGATTCTATGGGCAGAATATGGAACAATGCAGGAAGCATCAAAAAAAGAGGGAAGGAATACACAGAATCATGTACTAAAAAGGATTGATGTTCAGCTATTTCAGGAGGTAGCCTATGATCAATAATTAATGGTATTGAAAGAAAAAGTCCAATCTGCACTGAAGGAATTGGCAAATAAAATAATATAAAATAAAGATCCAGGAATTGATGGAATATCATTGAGATGTTTCAATAAACAGATGCAGCGCTGGAGGCATTTACTCATCTACATCAAGAAATTTGGAAGAGAGCTACTTGGCCAACCTGCTGGAAGATCTGTTCTGAAGAAAGGTAACGCAATGTAGAAATTACCAAAAATTACCAAAAACTATCATAATATCACATGCAAGTAAAATTTTGCTGAAGACAATTTAAAAATGGTTGCAGCACTATATTGACAGGAAACGTCCAGAAATGCAAGCTGGATTTAGAAGAAGATGTGGAAGGAAGTATACCATTGCTAATGCCAGATGGATCTTGGCTGAAAGCAAAAGATACCAGAGAAATATTTATCTGTGTTTTATTAATTATGCAAAGGCATTCAACTGTGTTGATCATAACAAATTATAGGTTAGCATTGCAAAGAACGGGAATTACAGATCATTTAATTATTCTCATGAGGGGCCTGTGCATAGACCAAAAGGTAGTCATTTGAACACAACAAATAGATAGTGCATGGCTTGAAATCAGTGAAGGTGGGTGCCAGGGTTGTATCCTTTCACTATACTTATTCAATCTGTATGGTGAGCAAATAATCCAAGAAGCTGGAGTATATGAAGAATGTTGCATTAGGAATGGAGGAAGCCTCATTAAGAACTTTGACATGTAGATGACACAATCTTTTTTTTTTTTTTTTTGTAATTTTTACTGCAATGTTATGCCTGTAATAGTATGGACCTCTGCTGTCTATATCTTTTGTGTGCATTTCAGTGTCTTTCCTTTCCCCAGCGTCACCATGCTGGTCACAGACTCTTTCTATACCATTCCACCCCTCACCCAAATCAACATGTAACCCCCAAATAGTCTGAGATTTCCACCCCACCCCACCCCCCGTTCCCTTCCATCCCTGGTAACCAACAAAGTGAGTTTCCTTCCCTGAATAAACTTTCATTGACTTTTTACAACAGTAGGCTCATACAATATCTGTCCGTCTGTGATTGACTTATTTCACTCAGCATAATGTCCTCTAAATTCATCCATGTTGCGAGATGATTAGTATGTTCTTTGTTGTTCTTTAATGTTACATAGTATTCCATTGTGTGAATGTACCATAGTTGGGTTATCCATTCATCTGTTGATGGACATTTAGGTTGTTCCTATCTCTGCTATAGTGAATTGTGCTGCAATGACCATGGGTGTGCATATGTCTGTTTGTGTTCTGTCTCTCACCTCTCTAGGATATATTCCTAGTATTAGAATTGCTGGATCAAATGGTATTTCTATTTTCAGTTTTTAAGGAAATGCTATACCGTTTTCCACAATGGTTGTACCATTTTGCAGTCCCACCAGCAGTGTATGAGAGTTCCAGTCTCTCTACAGCCTAGCCAGAATTTGTTATTTTCTGTCTTGTTGAACTTTGCTATTATTGCTAGGGTAAGATGATATCTTGTTGTTTTGATTTGCATCTCTCTAATGGCTAATGATTATGAGCATTTCCTCATTTGTTTGTTGGCTATATCCTCCTTAGTGAAGTATCTGTTTTTTTCCTTTGCCCATTTTTTTAATTGGGTCATTTGTCTTTTTGTTGTTGAGGTGCTGAAGTTTTCTATAAACTTTGGAAATTAGTCTCTTCTCAGATATGTCAAAGCCAAATATTTTTCCCCAAACTTGTAGGTTCTTTTTACCCTTTTGGAGAAGTCTTTAGATGCACATAAAATTTAATTTTTAAAAGGTCCCAGTCATCTAGCTTCTCTTCCACTGCCTGAACATTTTGGGTTATGGTTGATAGTCTATTTAGTTTTAGGGCCCCTAGATTTTCCCCTATTTTATCTTTGATGACTTTTATAGTTTTGGGTTTTACATTTAAGTCTTTGATCCAACTTGAGTTTTTTCTTGTGTGTGTCTATGGAGTGAGTTATGGTTCTTGTTTCATTTTTCTACAAGTAGATATCCAATTTTGCCATCACCACTTGTTAAAGAGGCTATCTCTGCCCCATTTAATGGGTTTGGGGCCTTTTTCAAGGATCAGCTGTCCATAGATCAATGGTCTATTTCTGAGTTTTCAGTTCTGTTCCATTGGTCTATCTCTCTATAATTATGCCAATATCATGCTGTTTTGACTACTATGGCCTTATAGTAGGTTTTGAGGTCTGGGAGTGTAAGGCCTCCAACATTATTTTTCTTCTTCAGCAATGCTGAAATAAGCAATTTGAGGGCTCGTTCCTTTCCATATGAAATTAGTGATTAGTTTGTCCATGTCCTTAAAAAATGTTGATGGGATCTAGATTGGGATTGCATTGGATGTGTAGATTGCTTTTGGTAGTATTGACATTTTCACAATATTCAGTCTTCCTATCCATGAACAAAGCATGGTCTTTCATTTAAGTAGTTTCTTTCAGTAGTGTTTCATCGTTTTCTTTGTATAGGTCTTTTGTATCCCTGGAAAGATTTATTCCTAAGAATTTTATCTTTTTAGTAACTACTGTAAATGATATTGTTTTCCTTACTTCCTCTTTGTTGTTGAAGAAACCTACTGATTTTAGTATGTTGACCTTGTATCCTGCTACTTTGCTGAAACTTTCTATTAGTTCTAGTAATTTCTTGCTGAGTCTCTTGGGTTTTCTATGTATAGAATCATGTCATCTGCAAATAAAGATAAGTTTACCTCTTCTTTGCCAATTTGGATGCCTTTTATTTCTCTTTCTTGCCTTATTGCCCTGGCTAGGACTTCCAGTACAATGTTGAATAGAAATGGTGATAGAAGTCATCCTTGTCTGGTTCCCACTGGTAAGGGGAATGCTTTGAGTCTTTGTCCATTAACAATAATGTTGGGTTATGGTTTTGTATATATACCTTTGTTATGTTGAGGATTTCTTTCTTTCTATCCCTATTTTGCAGAGAGCTCTGAACACGAATGTGCATTGAATTTTATCGAATGACTTTTCTGCATCAATTGATATGATCATGTGGTTCTTTTCCTTTGTTTTGTTTATGTGGTGGATTACACTGGTTGTTTCTCTGATGTTGAACCATCCTTGCATACCAGGTATGAATCCCACTTGGTCATGATGTATTATTTTTTTGATATGTTGTTGAATTCTGTTCCTAGGATTTTGTTGAAGATTTTTGTGTCTATATTCATTAGAGATAAAGGTCTGTAGTTTTCCTTTTTAATGGTGTCTTTCCCTGGTTTTAGGATCAGTATTATACTTGCTTCACAGAATGACTATGGGAGTATTCCATCTTTTTCTATGTTCTAAATAGTTTGAGTAGTACAGGCATCAACTCTTCCCAGAATGTTTGGTAGAATTCTCCAGTGAAGTCATCTGGGCCAGGACTTTTTTTGTGTGGGGAGACTTTTTTTTTTTTTATGACCTATTCAATTTCTTCTTTTGTTATGGGTCTATTCAAGTATTCTGACTGGGACAATTTAGGTAGATCTTCTGTTTCTAAAAACTTGTCCATCTCTTCTAAGGTCTCAGATCTGTTCTTCATAATACTCTGTTAATATCCTTTTTAATTTCAGGTGGCTCTGTTGTGATGTTGCCCTTTTTGTCTATTATTCATGGTATTTGCATCTTCGCTTTTTTTCCTTTCTTAAATTTTCCAGTGGTATGCCAATTTTGTAATCCTTTCAAAGAACCAACTTTTTGTTTTGTTAATTTTTCTATTTTCTTTTTGTTTGTTTTCTTCTTTGTTTGTTTCTGCTCTGATCTTTATTATTTCCTTATTTCTGCATACTGCAGGTTTCTTCTGTTTCTCTTTTCTAATTGTGGGAGTTGTTGAGTTAAGGTGTTGAAAGGAGAATAAGACAGGATTATGTCCTTGTAGAACAGACTGTTCCAAATGTATGGAGATGAGAATTTACTTCAGGGTAACCACAAAGGTAATTAACAATCCTTCTAAGCAAACTCAGAAAAAAGAAAAACATAAGGGCTTAGTAAACACAAAGTAACAATAATGAAGGAAAGAGGAAAAAAAAAAACTTGGTAACAAAATGAACTCAGCACTGAGAAATAGTTGGAACAAGGAATTCACCAACAACACAACAAAAAACACAATATAATGACAGCAATAAATTCATACCTATCACTAATTACAGGAGCTCTGGTGGTGTAGTGCCTAAGGCATTTGACTGCTAGTCAGAAGGCTGGTGGTTCAAACCCACCAGCCACTCCTCAGAAGGAAGATTGGGCAATTTACATCTGTAGAGATACCACCTCAGAAATCCAAGGAGTGGTCACTATGAGTAGGGATTGACTAGGTCACAGTGAGTTTGGTTTGGGGTTTATCACTAAATACACTCAACGTGAATGAACTAAATGCACCAGTCAAGGGAAAGACAGTGCCATACTGGATAAGAAAAGAAAACCCATCAATACACTGCCTTCAAGAGACTCACCTTAGACACAAAGATAAAAATAAATTAAAAATTAAAGGGTGGAGAAAATATGCCAAGCTAAAACAAAAGCCAGAGTGGCAATATTAATTTCTAATAAAATAGATTTGAAGGTGAAAAACAGCATAAGGGACAAAGAAGAACACTATCTGATGCTAGGGAGCTCTGGTAGTGTAGTGGCTAAGGCACTTGACTGCTAACCAAAAGGCTGGTAGTTCAAAGCCACCAGCCCACTCCTCGAAAGGAAGATGGGGCAACCTACTTCCGTAATGATACTGCCTCAGAAACCCAAGGAGGGGTCGCTATGAGTCAAGTCTGACTCGATGGTACATAACAACAACAACAATATGATGCTAAAATGGTCACTTGACCAAGAGGACATTACCATAATAAATATCTATGCACCCAATGAAAATGCTCCAAAAGACATGAAGCAAATATTAACTGAATTGAAAGGAAAAATAGACAACTCTACAGTAGTAGGAGGAGACTCTAATACACCACTTTCAAGGAAGGACAGGTCAACTAGAAAAAAAACTCAATAAAGATACAGGCAAACTGAACAACACAATCAACTAACTCAACCTCATAGACACACACAGGGCACTCTACACAATAAAAACACAATACATATTCTTCTCCAGTGCATATGGATCATTCTCCAGAATAGACCATATGTTAGGATATAAAACAAACTTTAATAAATTCAAAAACAATGAAATACTACAAAGCATCTTCTCAGATCAAAATGGTATAAAATTATAAATCAATAATAGGAAGACCAAGGGAAATAAAATCAAATATGTGGAAACCAAATAATATATTCCTCAAAAACTACTGAGTAACAGAAGAAATGAAAGGTGAAAAAAAAAAAAATCCTGGAAACAAATGAGAATTAAGATACAACTTACCAAAACCTACGGGGCACAGTGAAAGCAGGACTCAGAGGTCAATTTATAGCAATAAATGCACACATCAAAAAAGAGGAAAGAACAAAATAAAAACTTTAATTCAACAACTCCAACACAACCTTTCTTGATGAAAGTGAATATGACTTGAAGAACTTTACTGATGAAGATCAAAGACTACAGTCTTTGATATGAATTAAGCCTCATCATAAAGGAAACAAAAATCCTCACAAGGGGACCAATAAGCAACATCACTGTAAAGGGATCACAGATTGAAATTGTCAAAGATTTCATTTTACTTGGATCCACAATCAACACCATAAAAGCAGCAGTCAGCAAATCAGATGTTATATTGTACTGGACAAATCTGACCCAAAAGATCTCTTTAAAATGTTAAAGAGCAGAGATGTCGCTTTGAAAACTAGGGTATGCCTAATCCAAGCCCGAGTATTTAAAATAGCCTCATATGCATGTAAAAGCTGGACAATGATTAATGAAGAATTGATGCCTTTGAATTGTGATGTTGGCAAAGGAAACTGAAAATATCATGGACTTTCAGAAGAACAAACCTGTTCTGGAAAAATTGCAGCCAAATGCTCTTTAGGATCACGAATGGTCAGACTTCATCTTACTTGCTTTAGTCATGTTGTGAGAAGGGACTTGTCCCTGGAGAAGGATATCATGCTTGGTAAAGCAAAGGGTCAGTGAAACGGGAAGACCCTCAACAAGATGGATTGACACAGTGACTACAACAATGAACTCAAGCAAAGCAAGGATTGTGAGGCTGGCTCAGGACTGGGAGATGTTTTGATATTTTGTCCATAGGGTCTCTGTGAGTTAGTGTCAACTTTATTACACCTAACAACAAGAGCAGCATTGGTTCCTGCTTATCTGGAGCAACAGAGAAAAAGGAAACCCAAGATTCAGAGAAGGAACCAGTCTACAGGACTGATTACATAAACTACAGCCTCCTCAATCCTGAGACAAGAAAAACTAGATGGTGCCTGGCTACTACTCTCTATCCCTATCACGTATTCTGATGGGCACAATAGTAGATTGATCTTGATAAAAAGGGAGAAAAATGTAGAACAAAACTTCAAATTCTTAAAAAGGCCTGACATTTAATTCACTGAAGCAGGAAGAACCCCCAAGACTATACAAATCTATAAATTCCTTGTTTATTTTGGCAACATGAGACAGATATCCTTTTAAATAATAATAATAATAAAATTTTACTGTGTTTTCTGTGAAGTTTTATACAGTAGTTTAGGTTCCCATTCAACAATTTCTACACAAGTTATTCAGTGAAGTTGATTACATTCTTCACAATGCATGAACATTCTCATCATTTCAGTTCTGGTTGTTCTGCTTCCATTAATCTAGTTTCCCTGACCCTTTATATTCTCACCTTCATTTTAAAGTAACTATAGAATGTTTGGTCTCATACATGTGATTTTTTTAAAGGAGCATAGTACTTGTAGATGATATTCATTATTTGTTGAGCCAATTTGTTATTTAGGTATAAGGTCACTTCATGGATCAGTTTCAATTCAAAGTTTGAAGAGTATCTCAGGGCGATAGCCTTGGGGAGTCCTCCTGTTGTGAGGCCTGAGTCCTAATAGCCTCCAGGGAAATCTTTAACTAGAAGCCTTTTAGTGTCAGGGATTCTAACAAGTCTTTTAATGTTGGGAATTCTAAACACTCCCCATGCCTCAGAGCTTTTATCTACCCTCCAGACTCAGCACATATCAGAGATTTCCTCCGGATTCAGCGTGTATCAGAAATTTGCTAGGCTTCTGAAGTCTTCCACATATCAGGGCTCTGCATCCTCCCTAGATAATAATTCCCTAAGTAGACTTTGGAGCCGGGGGATTCAAACACATCCCCCAACATCTCAGATCCCTGCCCTAAACCCCTTAGCAACAATCATCTGTACCCCTTTGCCCTGGTGCTACTCTGCCCTATATTTTTCTATAAAAATGTGATAGTAAAAGAGCACGAGGTCTTTTGCCCTGGCCACTGCGTTGGCAAGAGCAGGGACCCTAGCTCGAGCTAGCTAATAAACTTTCCTTTTGCTTTTGCATTATCGTGTCTGTGGTGACTTCCTCATGCCAATATTCCTTTCCGGGCTCAACATTGTCTCAACCAGTTCTGTTGGTCTGGTTTTTTTTGTTGTTGTTATTGTCTTATTGGTGTTTTTTTTTTTTTTTTTAATTTGAGGTTATGTTTCACATATTTCTCCCACTCTATCATGGTTCATCTAGTATGGCCCTGATTTGAATTATTGGTAGTGGCATTATCTAGTTCTTCTGGTCTCAGTGTAGATACAGGTATGGTTTATGTTGACTATTAGTCCTTTAGACTAGTTTCTTCTTTGAGTCCTTGGTTTCCTTCTTTCTTTTTTGTGCTGGATGAGGCTTTTTCCATCTTTTAAATCAATATTTACAACTTCTTTATAGAGACTTTTCTCTTGAAGGTGATTTCAGGATCTCCCAGAGCCAGCTTTATTTCAAACTTGTTCCTCCTTAATTTGTCTGCTAAGATATTCTTTAAGCCTAGAGTCAAAAAAAAAATCCCTTCAAGTCACCTTTTAGCTAAAGAGCAGGTTAGCTTATAATGTAAGGAATGTCACCTCTGAGTCTGTGCTCTTTAAAAAAACAAAAATCATCTACATGATCAAAGAGTATTGGTTAACAAATACTCTACAGCACAGATGTTGGAGGAGGGGTTGGGGAACTAGGTCAATGAGATTGGAACTATTAGAATGGGAATAATGAGAATGTTGATACATTGTGAGGAAGATCACTGAACTATATGGGTAGAAATTGTTAAATAGGAACCTGTTTTGCTGTGTATATTTCCACCAAAAATACAATTATATATATATATATATATATATATATATATATATATATAAAGAAGTTTAAAGAAACAGATTCCCAAAAGTCAAACAGTGCTGTTAAATCTGGGAGAATTCTCTTTTATAAGGCAGAGGAGGATACTGTTGACTTTCAAAAGAGAAGCTTTAGTATAGTAGTGAAGATGAAAATCATATTTCATAGGGTTAAAGGATGTGAATGGTGGATTTAAAAACAGAAGTATTGAGTTACAGGTAATTAGTGAAGAGAATAAAGTCTGGACACAAATTGGGGAAAAAAAGTCTTTTTGTTTTCCAATAATAAGGGAAAATATCATAAAATACGTACAATATCTGAAGCATTTACCTTGGATCCAAAATATTGATAAAAGTCTTATGAAAATTACTAATGGATATATTAGAGAAATTCATGGGTCCATAAATATATTCCCTGTTGCTCTACCAAGCTGTGATCAAGTCACTATGTGTTGTAATCAACTTCATAGCGGTAGTTTGGTTTTGTTGGTTATCTATAATTCGTGGCACTCATAATGCCATTCCTGACATTTCTAAACTTTTAATTAGTATAGAAGTCAATTTATTCCTCCAAGCCTGCTCTCCGATCCAAGACCCATTAGCTTGTTACTGTTTTAAAGAGATTTGACCATGGGTTTAGAGACTACAAATCTATAAATCCCTTGTTTATTTTGGCAACACGAGGCAGTTTCTCAGGCCTCAAGGAAGAATGTTGATGCTCTCAAAAGCTCTCAAAAGGGCCTAGGGGACCTGGCAGTGCTTGTCACACTGGAAGCTGAGGTATATCTGCAGAGCATTAAAAGAAAATTGTTACCTTGTCTATTGTGTTTCCTCATGATGGCTACCTGTTACCAGGTGGTAATCATTTACCAGCTCTTGGCAATCCCCAGCTATTTACTCTGAGGCTACTGGGCATAGAGTTGATCAAACAAAAAGTGTTTTAGTCTTTAACTTTACTGTGTACATATATTTTTTTCACAACTATAGCCAGCAGATGCACTTGGAAAAGGTAATTCATATCTTTCTATCCCTGCTTTTTCAACACCTTTTAGAGCTATCTGCTCTTTAAAGCAGGTCCACAGGGGAGCAATAGTTTCATAGATTTATTCCAAGTCCTAGCTCAGATCATTTCCTCTTCTTAACCTTTGTGTCCATTTCTCCTCTGTGGTTCTCCTGAGAGCCGTCTTTCCTTCTCCTCTATATCTCTCACCTGGCAAATGACCTCTGTTGTTCCATTTTATGTTTTCAATTCATCTTTCTAGTGACCATCCTAAACCTGCTCTCCCTAGAACCACTCTCAATGATATCTCTGTCTTCCAGGGCTCAGGACAGGCTGAGGGGTAAGCAATAATTAAAAGTAGAGATCTTTGTGCTTTTTGCCTACAATGGAAGTAGCCAGCATGTCAGTCTTTAAGTCGCATGTTCACACAGAGGATGTTTAAACCAAATGAAAAACGACAAACTCTATAGGAGCTCTGGTAGCATAGTGGCTAAAGCACTTGACTGCTAACCAGAAGGCTGGCGGTTCAAACCCACCAGCCACTCCTCGGAAGGAAGGTTGGGCAATCCTACTTCTGTAGTGATACTGCCTCGGAAACCCAAGGAGGGGTCGCTATGAGTCGGGTCCGACTCGATGGCACATAACAACAAACAACAACAACTAAGTGCTATAATTTGGTATCAGAAATAAATAAAAACAACTAAGTAGAAGTATGTCTGGTTTAGTCTTACATAAAACATCATCTGAACCATGTGTTCTCTCAGAAACATTATATTTAAGAAGGAGAGATTTTCATGTCAAGTAACACATAAGGGACCTGTGATATTAGTGAGGAAGTTGCTACTTATAGTTCTGAGGCTATTCAAAAAGCCAAAAGCTTCTCACATTCCTGTTAATGTCATTGGTTAGACTGTGAATAAAGAAGGAGCAAACTATGTAATTGGCTACTTTGGAGCTAATCAAGCATTGCAGGTGATGACCTCAGGCCTAAGGCAGTTACCTGCCACACTCAAGGTTGGCTGTTCAAACCCACCAGCCACTCCTGCCAGGTGACTGGGCTGTCTCTTTCTAGGAGCTCTGGTAGCATAGTGCCTAAGGTACTTGACTGCTAACCAGAAGGCTGGCGGTTCAAACCCACCAGCCACTCCTCAGAAAGAAAATCTACTTCTGTAGTAATACTGCCTCGGAAACCCAAGACAGGTCCCTATGAGTCAGGGCTGACTCCACGGCACATAACAACAACAACAGAAATTGTCAGAGTCACATGATTGATAGGAAACCCCATTTTTCCCTGGGAAGCCAAGGGAAAATGGACTACAATGACTCTACTGCCTTTGACCTCCCAGCATTAGAGCAAGGCTAGTATCCCTGATCTAGCCAAAGACAGAAATGAAACTTTTATAGTTCTTTGTCACTTTCACTCGCATACTCAAAAGATTCTTTGTCTCTTTCACACACATACTCAAAAGATCCATTACTGTGTATGTGCCTTTTAGTGTCCTTTTGAAAGGCTACATAATGAAGAGAGATTTATCCATTATAAAATGTCTTCTGTGCACAAAGTGAATCCTGCTAGCTTGTAACATCCTTCTAGCTTGTAACATTGCTCTTTCTCTGAGCCTTGTAAAGCCTGCAGGAGCCAGACCACTTACTGTTTGCCCTTAAACTATCAGGCCTTGGGGCAGGGAGGGGCAGCTGGTGTGTGCAATCTGTTAGCTATTGTGTAGCCTAATGAGGCACAAGAATAAAGGTTCCCCATGTGGAATGTTCTTCTTCACATCTGAGGCTCTGAGGAGGTACTTTGCAGATTCCAGCAGGTCTGAGGAGAGTGTAGAATGAGCCTGTCAAGCCCCTCCGGCTGCAGGTGTGACCTGTAAGTCACTAGGTGTTATGAAGTGACAGTGCCAAAAGCTTGGCGTCCCCTTGGACCAATATGTAAGGCTGTGCTTATTCCCAAGGCCAGACTCACCTCAGCTAAAGTGACCTTCTGAAAAGCCTGCTTGAGTCCACTGTGGAGTGACTCCCTATAAGCTAATAACTGCTGAGAAAAAGATTCAAAGAGAAAGAGTCAGCATGAGAGAGGGAGAGTGTAAAGGTAAGGAGTAAGGAAGCAAAGCACAGACTCCTCTGAGAGTCTCTCTTTGTCTCTCTATTTCTATCTCTCTGTGTCTTCAAAGAAAGCTTTAAAACCAAAATTGAAGAGTCAGAGAGCTGCCTATGCAAGACTGAGGGCTGAATATGTGCAGACCAGCTAGTACAAAAGCCAAGAGCAGAGCTGGACTCAAAAACAGCACCCTACTACTGTTCTTGAGAAGATGCATGGGGAAATGGCAGCTGCACCTGCAAACACAAAGGACGGGGTATATATGAAGATGACATCATCTGATAGTAGTGGGAATAGCAAGGATTAATCAATTTGTCATTTCAGATTTCTAATATGGTGGCTTTGTAGTGTTGGGATGTGTATGCATGTGTATGCATGGGTGGGTTGTTTTCCTGGATGCTGCAAAGAGCAATGTTGCCACGTGTTCCTCACGGCAGCATTAATAAATTAAACAACTCAGAACAGGAAAATATTATCAGTGGGCAGAGAGTCTGGAAAAAAATACTGAAATGATAAAAGAGTTGGTGCCTGCATTGAGCCACGCTGGGAGCTATAAATATAAGAGAACAAAAGCAATGAGTCAAGAGAGATTGCCTCCTCAGTGGTGTCCTCCCCAACCAGGCACACAGAATGTGAACTCAGGTCTAAACTCAGCAGTACTGCATCCCATATGATCCCTGACTCTATGGCTGTGCACAACAGTGGAAAAACAATCAGAGAGCTGGTTATTCTTAGACATAGATTCTGGATTTTAAGTGTGTAGAAGGCTCAATGGGAATCTGCAGAAATACAGATGCCAGAGTCTTGCCCACCACAAACCACCACCACCTTTCTCCCAACCAAAGATCTGGTTTAGTACATGTGGAATGGGGTCCAGGAATGTGAATTTTAAAAGCTCACCAAATATCTAAAAAACACTGTTATAGACAATATAGAAGCTGACACTGGAAAAAATTAAATATGTGTGTCTTTCAGAGACTGTATTGTTTTCTCTCCTATAGACCATCCATGGATAGAAAAGCAGTCCAGGAAATCAAGGCTGCTGACAGTCATTTGCACCTTAGGTTAATTTTAAGTCAACATGTTATGTTATGGTTGTTTGCAATTTTCAACATTACTACTTATTTTATAATGGGAGGTGATGCTCTAAGGTAAGGGGATTTCTGGCAGTAGTAGAAGGGAGAATGTATCAGAGAGGGAAAGATTTCTTCCTGTTGTCCCTGAAGTACCTGGCAGAGTCTACAGCTAAAACAGGTTCTAGATGTATGTCATCATATTGAGATCACACAACCATTAACTATATTCTCCAAATCCCAACTCCATTGCCATCAGCTGAGGCAAGTGTCCAGGATGGCAGAAGGAGCTTCCATTAGGTCATCCAAACTGGGTATTGATAATGCCCTAAACCACATCACTGAACTTTTCTTAGGGCTTAATTAGAAATTGACAGTAAGTTTCCCCTCTGTCTCTAGAATGAGCAGTCTCCCTTATGGGTCACCAGGAAGATGCCTTCTGCAGTATACAACCAAACAACTTTATTCATCCTACACTTTGCCATGCACATTAATCACAATAAACGTTGATGCATAAAAGTGAAAGATTTTCAAAGAAGCAAACATTACATGAAGAAATTCATGAAAGAATATCAAAATCCCTGATGTGCAACACCTGTGCATTTGCTTCATTTTTCGGCTGTGGATTGTCTTGGCCCATGGAGGAGCTGGCCTCCCTATCAACCTACCACAATGATCTATCCTCAACCTAGCTCCCAGCCACATGTGAAGCCTGCTTCTATTTCAAATAAAAGCATGTTTTTATCCCTGCAGCTACCAAGAAAAAGCAATAAAAATTAATTAACACCTTTTGCATTTTGTCTTCATTTGTTAGAAATCTAATTAGAACCAAGTGGAAGGAGAGTCTTCCTACTGTGGTCCTCTCACTGACTTTAGAAAGTCTTGGCTGTTGGACTAGGTAAGGAGGCCAGCAAGATGTAATGGCCTCTAATTTGCAACTTATCCAAATGCAAAAAAAGAAAATATTTGGAAAGTTACTATTGATTAACCATATTACTGTATTTTTTTTACAAATAGCATGCAAAAGTATGTTAAAAAATTTCTAGCATAGTGTGCCCATGCATATGCCATACATGTTTCATGACATTTCCAGAAGTGAATTTCAGCCTCAGTCACCCTCACTTAATCTTCAAAAATGTTGCTTTTAATCGTACAAACACAAACAAGAAGTCACGGGTCAAATCTGGTAATACTCTTATCACTGGATAATAAACAATAGAAACTATGTTTGCCATTGGGCAGTTGGAAACAAGGCCTGAGAGTGCTGGAGATCCTTGTATCCCATATGCTTCCAGGTACATCACACCTGAGAAACAAACTGAAGGTTAGGTGGGGGGCTGCATGTGGACTGCCACAGTTAGTACACAAGCTGGTCCTGTGTCAAGTGGGGACCATTGCCTGTGGGCATTCATGTCCCACAGTGCCACCCCATGCGAAGCCAGCGGCAGGATGTTGCAGGTGCCAGAAGGTACTGCTCTAGCCCAGTGGGGCCCCCAGGTGGTCAGTCAGGATGTGCAACCCCTCTGTGACCATGGTTATCACATCCACCTCACAACGTCCAAGTGAGTGAGGGAATCAAACAGCTTTATTACAGAAGCCGGTCAGTGAGACTGTGAGGCAGAACGCATGCAGCAGCGACACGCGGGCCTCACCAGCCTGAGTGGCCTCTTCTGCCCTGGATGTGAAAACCAGTGCACCTCCTGTGCTGGAGCCAGCCACCCTGGTGCTGGCTATTTCTGGTAAAAAGTGCTTCTTCCTGGATTGGAAAAAGCAGTTTGCAGAGCACGGAAGAAATCTTGCTGGAAGAGGGGCTGCTTTAGAAACTTGAGGGTAGGCTTCTAAAAGTTCTGCTGCTAGAGAACCAAACCTCCAACATCAAGAGGCACTAAAATGAAAACTTAAATCAAACCCATTGAAAAGCTATAAGTGTGTGTGTGTGTGTGTGTCCATGTATGTTAGCAACATGTAAAAAATACTAGTATAGCATCAATATGAAAATAACAGGCAGAATCATGCATATGCAAAAACAAGTGATGTGTAGAAATTCTGTGTATTTGCTAAGTATTATGTTAAACATCCATGAATTATGTTAAGTTTACATTAATTATCTAATTAAATTCACAAAACATTCTGTGAGAAAGATACTCTTAGTATTCTCATTTTCCAGATGAGGAAATAATTGGTGGGTTATTTATTTATTTGATCATTCCATTGGTTTATAGGAAATTGTGGGTAATACAGTTGATCATTGCCCAGATTGCCTTATAATATAACTGAGGCAAAGAATGTTTCAGAATATAATAAATTAAATAACAACCAATGCAAAAGAGAGCAAGAACACAAAATCAGTATGATGATGGCAAAGCTCATATTTGTAAGGACTATCATTTTTTAGCCCAAGGGACAACTCAGGGATGCCCAAAGCAGCAGGCCAGAAAAGCAGGAGAAAGGGGATTAAAAGCCAGGAAGCCAGACAGAGGTACAGTCAGCCACAGGGACCCAGGTGGGGGTGATACGAGAGGTCTCCAACAGCAAGACAAACTTGTCTGTCGGTTTGTCCTACTGTGGTGACATGTAGACGTGAGTTTTG
>NW_006922417.1:251744-252345 GCF_000298275.1 Orycteropus afer afer
ATGGATTGACATGGTGGCTGTGATGATGGGCTCAAGTATAGCAGGGATTGTGGGGCTGGCGCGGGATCGGGCAGTGTTTCGTTCTGCTGTGCATTGGGTCACTATGAGTTGGAAACGACTCGATGGCACTTAACAACTACAACAACAACATCACTTTTTTATGAGCTCTGGTGGTGTAGTGCCCAAGGCATTTGACTGCTAACCAGAAGGCTGGCCGTTCAAACCCACCAGCCACTCCTCGGGAGGAAGATTGGGCAATATACTTCCATAGCGATACCGCCTCGGAAACCCAAGGAAGGGTCACTATGAGTCGGATCTGACTCAACAGCAGTGTGTTGCATTGTTGTGTTTGGGATAAATCAACTCTGAGGGAATTTATAGTCCATTATGTTAACAGCATAAATAAACCAAACTAAGCCACTACCATTGAGTCAATTCCAACTCACAATGACCCCCACTGGGTTTCCAAGGCTATAAATCTTTATGGAAGCAGACTGACTCGTCTTTCTTCCATGGAGCAGCTGGTGGGTTTGAACCACCAACCTTTTGATTAACAGGCAAATGCCTTAACAGTACACCACCAGGGCTCCTTAAAAGTATA
>NW_006922417.1:254723-256270 GCF_000298275.1 Orycteropus afer afer
GAGGAGTAGCTGGTGGGTTTGAACCGCCAGCCTCTTGGTTAGCAGTCAAGTGCCTTAGGCACTACCTAGTTTAGTGTTATTCCTTTCTTGAATGAATAGAAGAATTCAGTAATTAAGCCATGTGTACCAACAGTTTTATTTGAAAAATTTTAATAAAAGATTCATTTTTTAGTATATCTAATATTATTCAATTTTCTACTTCCAGAAACTTTGGAATGTGATGTTTTTCAAGGAAATTGTCCATTTAATTAAATGTCAAATTTATTGGCCTATAGTTCATGCCATCCTTTTTATCTGATCTGTAATGATGTCCCTGTTTTCTTGTTCTCTCTTTCTTTCTTCTCCCCATCCCTTTGAACAAGCTTGCTATCTAGAATTTTATCAATTTCAGGGACCAAAAAAATTGTCTGTATCATTTACTTCTACCCTTGCCTTTATTATATCTTTTTTTTTCTCAACTTTCTATTGTTTTTATTTGCTCTTCTTTTTCTACCTTCTTAAAATGGAAGCTTAAAATATTGATTTTCATCTTTCACATTTTCTGTAAATATGCATTTAAGATTTTGCCTGCAACCACTGATTTACATTCATCCCAAAAGTTTTCCTATGTTTCATTTTCACTGTCATTCCATTTGAAATATTTTCTAATTTGCATTTTAATAGCTTCTTTTACTCATGGGTTGCTTATAAGTTTATTGTTTAATTTCAATAAACAGGGTTTTCTTGATTATATTTTTATATAGATTTCTAGCTCAATCCCAATGCAGTCATAGAACATACTTAGAATAATTTCAATATTTTGAAATTCTTGAAAGCTTCTTTATTGATAAGGAGATTGAAGAGTTTGGCATGTACACATGAAAACAATTTTAATTTTATTTAAGCTGCTTTCAGTGTTACTTATACCAATTCATTCATACTTATTACTTTTGTTGATCAGCTTTTCTATACTATTATGGATTGATTTCTGTCCCTAAAAAATATGTATTGTAAATCCTAACCTCTTTTCCTGTAGTTATAATCTTATTTGGGAATAATGTGTAATTGCTATGTTAATGGGCCAGGACTACTGTAGAGTGTATCTTAAATTAACCTCTTTTGAGATGTAGTAAACAAAAGAAGCAGAGATTGGGAAGAGAGATGACAACTGTGGTTGTTGTTGTTGTTGTTAGGTGCTGTCGAGTTGTCTCTGACTCATAGTGACCCCATGCACAGCAGAACGAAACACTGCCCGATCCTGCGCCAGCTCCACGATCCCTGTTATACTTGAGCCCATCATTGCAGCCACCATATCAATCCATCTTGTTGAAGGCCTCCCCATCTTTCATCCACCCTCCACCCTACCAAGCATGACATCCTTCTCCAAGGAATGGTCCATTCTGACAACATGACCAAAATAGATGAGACGAACTCTGGCCATTCTCACTTCCAAGGAGCATTTCGGGTGCACTTCCTCCAGGACAGATCTATTAGTTCTTTAGCAGTCCATGGTACTTTCAGCATTCTTCACCAGCACAACTCAAAAGCATCAACCCTTTTTTTGTCTT
>NW_006922417.1:256540-259083 GCF_000298275.1 Orycteropus afer afer
TTCTTTGACAACCTCAATCTTCTCTCCATTTATTGTGATGCTGCTCATTGGTCCAGTTGTGAGGATTTTTGTTTTCTTTATATTGAGATGTAATCCATATTGCAGACTATATTCTTCAACCTTCATCAGTAAGTGCCTCAAGTCATCCTCATTTTCAGCAAGCAAAGTTGTATTGTCTGTGTATCTCAGATTGTTAATGATTCTTCCTCTAATCCTGATGCCACGTTTTTCTTCATATAGTCCAGCTTCTCAAATTATTTGCTCAGCATATAGATTGAAGGTTATTTGTCAACTTGGCTGGGCTGGTTTTGAGTGGCTGGGCAGCTGGTGGCAGTTATTCCCCATGATGAGACTGGCCATCAACTCCTGTGTAGAATCTGCTGCCAGCAGCTGATTAGCTGCTTTAGGGATGTGGTCTGCTTCCAGTATACAAGAAGCAGCTTTAAGGAAGGTCTCTAGCTTTTTTGCAAGTTTGAACGCTGCATGTAGCCAAGTCGTGGTTCAGCAGCCTGCCATGTCCTGTCAATCTTGGGACTTCTTCTGAACTTGAATTAGTGGCCTGCCATGTTGTTTGGTAACATTGGAACTGTGCCTTTTTACTTGTTGACTTTAGGTTTGTCAGCCTCAGCAGCAAGCAGCTGCCTGAGTGAAGAAAAGCCTCTAGCTTCAGTGGGCCAGGAGCAAGAGGCAAGGTTGAGGGGTTTTACCCAGCCCCTAGAGCCTAGCACTTTGAACTTAGACTTCTAGCCTCCAAAACTGTAAGAGAATAAACTATTGTTTATTCAAGCCATCCCATTTGTAATATATTGTTGTCATAGTGGCACTAAGTAACCAGAACACCAACCCATATGGAGCGAGCCATTAAAAGAACTAGTCACAAAAGAGACAAGGACCTGACTCTAGAGCCAATAGAGGGAAAAAGACTTATCTTAAAGCCAACATCCTTGATTCATACTTCTGGACTCCTAAACTGTGAGAAACCAAATTTCTATTTGTTAAAGCCACCCACTTGTGGTGTTTCTGTTACAGCTATGTTAGATAACTAAGACAGAATTTGGTACCAGGAAGTGGGGGTGCTGCTCTAACAAATACCTAAAATGTAGAAGTGGTTTTGGAATTGAAGAGTGTAAGGTACCTAATAATAAAAACCTAGATTGCCTTGTGTTATGGATTGAGGTATGTCAAAAAAAAATATGTATCAACTTGGCTGGACCATGATTCTCAGTATTATGTAATTATCCTCCATTTTGTGATCTGATATAATTATCTTATATAATTTAAATCTTACCTCTATAATGGAAGTTCTGGTAGCATAGCACTTAAAGCACTTGACTGCTAACCAGAAGGCTGGTGGTTCAAACTCAGCAGCCACTCCTCAGAAGGAAGGTTGAACAATCTACTTCTGTAGTGATACCACTTGGGAAACCCAAGGAGGGGTCACTATGAGTTGGATCCGACTTGAACTCACGTAACAACAACAAAAACAACCTATATAATGCTAATGAGGAGCTCTGGTGGCACAGTGCCTAAGGCATTTGACTACTAACCAGAAGGCTGGCAGTTCAAACCCACCAGCCGCTCCTCTGAAGGAAGATTGGGCAATCTACCACCATAGAGATGTTGTTGTTGTTATGTGCCATCGAGTCGGACCTGATCCATAGCGACCCCTCCTTGGGTTTCCATGGCAGTATCACTATGGAAGTAGATTGCCCCATCTTCCTTCTGAGGAGTGGCTGGTGGGTTTGAACCGCCAGCCTTCTGGTTAGCAGTCAAGTGCCTTAGCCACTATGCTACCAAGGGAGAGATTCGCTATGAGTTGAATCTATGCGTTGAATTGACTCAATGGCAGTGAGGGTTTTTTTTTTTTTTTTTGGGGGGGGGCGATGTTAATGAGCAGGATTAGAAGATGTTATGTTAATGAGTTAGGATGCAATCTTCAGGATTAGGTTATATCTTCAGTTAATCTCTTTTGAGATATGAAAGGGATTAAACAAGCCAGGAGAAATCAGACCAATAACTATCAAGAAAGAAGAGCCAGGAGCAAAGAGCATTCTTTGGACCCAGGGTTCCTGTGCTGGGAACCTCCTAGACCCAGGGGAATATTGATGTCAAGATACATGGAGATCTCCAAGGAATGCCAGCCCCACAGATACTGAAAGGAGTTAAGTACCTTCCTCCTAAATTGTGAGAAAACAGAAAGAGAAAGCCTTCCTATAGCTAGCACCCTGAAGCTTCCTATAGCTAGAACCCTAACTGTGAGAGAAAAAAATTATGTTGTTGAAACTATCTGCTTGTGGTATTTCTATTATAGCAACACTATATAACTAAGGGAGTTCTAACAGATACCTAAAATTGTGGACAACAAAGCAATTATACACACACACACACCCCCCACACACACATACAAATATATATATATATATAAGCTCTGGTAGCATAGTGGCTAAGACACTTGCCTGCTAACCAGACTGCCGGCGGTTCAAACCCACCAGCCACTCCTCGGAAGGAAGGTTGGGCAATCCTACTTCCGTAGTGATACTGCC
>NW_006922417.1:259415-260571 GCF_000298275.1 Orycteropus afer afer
AGACGGACATCATCCTTTGTAAAGAATAAACTTAAACCAAACTCACTGCCATCACATCAAGTTGACTCATAGCAACCCCTCTTTGGGTTTCCAAGGCAATATCTCTATGAAAGCAGATTGCCTAACCTTCCTTCCAAGGAGTGGCTGGTGGGTTTGAACTGTCAGCTTTCTGGTTAGTAGTCAAATGCCTTAGGCACTATGTCACCAGAGCTCCTTGGTAAAGAATAGGGACAGCAAAAAAGAAGAAGACCATTAATGAGATGGATTGACACAGTGGCTTCAACAATAGGCTCAATTATAGCAGTAATTGTTAGGATGACTCAGGACCAGATAGTGTTTTGTTCTGTTGTTCATGGGGTCACTATGAGTCAGAACTGACTTGATGGCACCTAACAACAACAACAGCATGTATTTTTCTATTGGATTGACCTCCTTAAAATTATAAAATACTTCTCCTTCTTCTTATTCTTGTCTACGTTGTCTATTAATATAACTATTTTCTTTTGGTTGGTGTTTATAAAAGAAAATATTTTTGCAACATTTACTTGTAAGTAATGTATATACCTGGTCAGAAACACAAAGGATTTTTGTTTTTTATTCAGTCTGAATATCATAGACTTTTATGAGAGTATTTAGTTCACTTATATTTAATGCATTTTTTAATGTTAGATTTTTCACTACCATCTTATCATTCATTTTCTATTTTTTCTCTCATGTTCATCTTTTTCTTCCTTTTGGTTAACCAGTTATTGTTATTATACTATATTTCCTTTTGTTAACTATCATTCATATATTCTTTTTTAAATGCATTTTATTGAAATATAATTTGTGTACAGTGAAATACACAAAACTAAAGTGACATGGGTCAATGCATTTTTTTTTTCAGTGTTCCCTCCTCTCTCCTCCCATTCCAGCCAACCAACAAAGAAAGTCTCCTTCCATGTATAAAACTTTTCTTGAGGACATGTATTCGAAGATGGCGGACTAGGGAGAAGGATTGCACAGACCCTCTTCAACAAAGAAAAGGGAAACCAATTAACACAGATACAGAAGATAATCTTGGACCACTGAGCCTTGAAGGAAAGGATGCAGATTTGGACTAAACCCCAACTAGCAGAAAAATTTGCGTGAAAATACCAAAAAAAAGGAGACCTAC
>NW_006922417.1:273814-288711 GCF_000298275.1 Orycteropus afer afer
CAGGCAAGTGTCTTAGCCACTATGCTACCAGAGCTCTAGGAATTAAAAAAAATACATCCTTGAGCTATAAAGTCCAGTATAGTTTATAACATTTACCACTATATTGTATCATTTTATCTTAAGACTTTTAACTCCTGTCTTTTTTGTTTTTAGACATTTTATTTCTACATATAAATTAAACTCCACAGAAATTATAATTATTATTTTGTACAATTAACATTCACATAGATACAAAAACCAAAACCCACTACCACCAAGTTGATGCCAACTCATAGTCATTCTGTAAGACTGACAAGAACTGTACCTTAGGGTTTCCAAGACCAAATCTTTACACAAGCAGACTGCCTTATCTTTCTTCCATGGAGCAGCTGGTGGGTTCAAATGGGCAAACTTTTAATTAACAAAAGAATGCTTTAGCCACTGCACCACTAGAGCGCCTTTGTAGATAGATAGACAACTTAGAATTCTATACCTTGCAAGAATAGATGAATTTTAATTTTAAAAATTTTTAATCTTTAATTCTTCAAATATTACTTTTGCCCCAATATATCTTCATCTATGACTCCTAAACATGTGTTGGGAGCTCTGGTAGCGTAGTGTCTAAGACACTTGACTGCTACAAGAAGGCTGGTGGTTCAAACCCACTAGCCACTCCTCGGAAGGAAGATGAGGCAATCTACTTCCATAGTGATACTGCCTCAGAAACCCAAAGAGGGGTCGCTATGAGTCCAGTCTGACTCGATGGCATATAACAACAACAACAACAAATATGTGTTATATATATTTAAATATGTTCCACATATCTTTTGTCTTCTGTTCTATTCTTTCCATTCATTTTCCCCTCTCAGTGTTTGTTTTCAATATTATTTACTGACCTGCTTTGAACTATTTAATTCTGTATTCTACTATATCCAGACTGATGTAAATGCATTTGTTATTCTTTTTTGTTGTTGTTCTAGAATGATTGTTTGATTATTACAGATATTCTTGCATCTCTTTGGTCTGTTTCTCTATTTTCTCTAATACATTGTTTGTAATTATTTTAGACTTTGCTTACTTTGTTATTTAGATAACCAGTAGTCTGTACCTGTGTTCTGCCTTTTATCTTGATTTTTGGCCTTGTTTTCTTGCCTCTTCACAGGCCCAATAATTTATATTGTATGCCCAATGTAATGAATGAAAAATCAAAGACATTCTAGATAATTTTATCTTTCACTAGAGAGGGTTCTCTCTCTTTCCACGTTCAAGTGAATATAGTGAAGGAATGGATGATCATTTCAACCTACTTAAACATTTATTTAGGACAAGACTAGGTTGAAATTTTTGTAAGACTTGGTGTACTGCTAATATGCCGTATTAAAGGCCATAATTCTCCTAGAATTTTTTATTGGTACCCTGATGAGACTGTGTCTATTTACTCTATTACTTTACAATGAAAAAGAATAAAGCTTTTTCATCTCTACTTCTTATACATTTCAGTTTGTATTTTAGGTCTTCTAGCTAATATCATGAATGGCTAATAGGTGATATTCTTGATGCCAGCTCTCCTGTTGGTATACATTAGCATCAAGGTACTCTGGAAATGTTACTCTACATTACGAAGGTTTTTAGCTTAGCTCTCCTGAAGCTCCATAACACAACAGATGTCCCTTGGGAAAAACAAATGTTTGAATCTCTTCAATTTTCCAAATTGTCATAGCAGCTCTATTTAACTACTAAAAGCTTTGGTGTTCACTATTCCTCACAGCAGTCCTGCTGCTTCATCAAGACTAGTCTTCAGTTCACATTCAAAAATGACCGATGGCCATATTAAAAAAAATGGCTACAGGTAGTCAGCCCACTTTTTCCCATTCAAAAGCTATGATTTATTTAGCTCCTATTAATTCCACAGCTATCTCATGCTTTCAGAAATGTGAATTTTGTGATTTATCTATCTTTTTCTAGTTGTTGCAGTAGGTGAATTATTATCCCATCAGCACATACCATATCCTATTCTAAAGCAGAAGCCTACTACATCCAACCTAAAGGCAGAAAAACCCAAGTCAGTCATATCTGATAATCTCTAAAATGTATAGAAAACTTCAACAACTCAACAACCCAATTATAAAATGAGCAAAGGATGTAAATACAACCTACACCAAAGAGCATATCCAACCAGCCAACAAACAGTTGAAAAGATTATCATAATCATTAGCCATTTGTTGATGCTAGGTGCTGTCCACTTCACTCTGACTCATGTATGCCTGTGTACAACAGAATGGTCCTGCCTCATCCTCACAATCCCTGCTATGCTTGAGCCCATCATTGGTGTCACTGTGTAAATCCATTTTGTTGAAGGTCTTCCCCGTTTTGCTGACCCTCCACTTCACCAAACATGATATTCTTCTCCAGGAACTGGTCCCTTCTAACAACATGACCAAAGTACAAGAGACAAAATCTGACAATTCTCACTTCTAAGGAACATTCCAGATGTGCCCCTCCAAGACAGATTTGTTAGTTCTTCTAGCAGTCCATTGGACAATCAATATTTTTCAACAACACCACAGTTTTAAATGCATCAATTCTTCTGTGATCTTCATAATCCATTGTCAAATTTTCACATGCATAGGAGGCTACTGAAAATATTATTACTTGAGTTTGGCACACCTTAGTCTTCAAAGTGATATCTTTGCTTTTCAACATTTTAGAGGTCTTTTGCAACAAATTTGCCCAATGCAATATGAAGTCTGATCTCTTGACTGCTGCTTCCAAGTCATTGATTGTGGATCCAAGTAAAATTAAATTCCTGACCACTTCAATCTTTTCTTCTTTTATCATGATGTTACTTATTGATTGTACGTTGAGGATTTTTGTTTTCTTTATGTTGAGGTGCAATCCGTATTGCAGACTGTAGTTTTCGATCTTCTTCAGTAAGTTCTTTAAGAGTATTCTGTCAATTCATGAGACCTTGTTTTTTGCCAACCCCTTCAGTACATTTTGGACTTCTTCCTTGAATATCACTATTTCTTGATCACATGCTACCTCCTGAAATGGTTGATTTTTGACCAGTTCTTGTTGGTACAGTGACTCTCTGTATTCCTTCAATCTTCTGATGTTTCCTATGTACCATTGAATATTTTGCCCATAGAATCCTTGAATGTTGCAATTTGAGGCTTGAATTTTTCCTTCAGTTCTTTCAGCTTGAGAAGTGCCAAGCGTGTTTTTCCCTGTTGGTTTTCTAATTCCAAGTCTTTGGAGATTTTGTTGCAATATTTTATTTTTCTTTTTGAGACACTCTTTGAAATCTTCTGTTCAGCTCTTTCATGTCTTCATTTCTTCCATTTACTTTAGCTACTCTCCATTCAAGAACAAGTTTCAGAGTCTTTTTCTTAGCATCTATTTTTTTCCTTCCTTTCCTGTCTTTTTAATTACCTTTTCTTTTCTTCTTAATGTGTGATGATCTTAATTTGATCCTTCTACCTGTCTAGTCTTTGATCATTGGTATTCAATGCATCAAATCTGTTCTTCCTATGACCTCTAAATGCAGAGGGGATGTAATATAGGTTGTATTTGACTTTCATGAACTTGTTTTAGTTTTCTTCAGCTTCAAGTTGAACTTGCATATGAGTAATTGATAGTCTGTTCCACAGTCAGTTCCTGACCTTTTTTTGACTGATGATAGTGAATATCTCCATCACCTCTTTCCACAGATGTAATAGATTTGATTCCTGCATATTCCATCTGCCAAGGTCTACATGTATGGTCATTTTTTATGTTGTAGAAAAGGGTATTTGCAATGAAAAAGTGATTGGCCTTGCAAAATTCCATCTCCAGCATTATTTCTTTCATGGACCTCAGCATTGTTTCTTTCACCAACACCATATTTTTCAACTATTGATGCTTCTTTGTTTCCAACTTTTGCATTCTAATCCCCAGTAATTATCAATAAATGTTGATTGCATATTTGGTGAATTTCAGGCACAGAAGTTAAAAACAAATCATCAATTTCTTCATCTTTGGCTTTAGTAGTTGGTGTGTAAATTTGAATAATAGTAGTATTAACGGGTCTTCCTTGTAGGTACTTTGATATTATCCTATCACTGACATCATTGTACTTCAGGATACATTTTGAAATGTTCTTTCTGACAATGAATGCAACACCATTTTCCACGATTTGTCCTTCCCGGTATTTTACCAAATATGATTGTCAGATTTAAATTGGCCAATACCAATCCATTTCAGCTCATTAACCTAGGATATTGATCTTTTTCTGTTCTGTTTCATTTTTGAAAACTTCCAATTTTCCTAGATTCATACTCCATACATTCTATGTTCTGATTATTAATGGATGTTTACAGTTATTTCTTCTCATTTTGAGTCATGTCACATCAGCAAATGAAGGTCCTGAAAAGTTTAATCTATCTACATCATTAAGGCTGACTCTTCTCTGAGGAGGCAGTTCTTCCCCAGTACCATTTTGAGTGCCTTCCTACCTGAGGAGCTCATCTTCTGGCACTATATCTGACAATGTTTCACTGCTATTCATCAAGTTTTTCAGTAATATATCACACAGTGTTTCACCCCTAAGAATGATATGGTGTTTCCTCAAAAAAAGTATGGTCCAGTAATCCTATTCCTAGATATGGACCCTAAACAAACCAAACCAAACTCACTGCCATAGAGTCAGTGCCAACTCATAGTAACCCCTTCTTGGGTTTCCGAGGCAGTATCTCTATGGGAGTAGATCGCTCGATCGTCTTTCCAAGGAGTGGCTGGTGGGTTTGAACTGCCAGCCTTCTGATTAGCAGTCAAATGCCTTAGGGGCTATGCCACCAGAACTCCTAGATATAGACCTTAGAGACCTAAAAGTAGAAACATGAACAAATATATGCATACCTATTTCATTTCAAATTTATTCATAATAGCAAGAAAAAAGGAAACAAATGAAATACTCATTAGAAGATGAATGGATAAACAAAATGTGATACATCCATACAATGGAATACTACACAACTACAAAGAAAGAATATGAATTTGTGACACATGTTATAACATGGATGGACCTGGAAGACATAATACTAAAAGAAGCAAGCCAAGCACATAAGGACAAATATTGTATGATACCTTTCTTAAAAGAAGACAAGAAGAGACATACATAAAGAGATAAATTTGTGGTTACCAGGAGGATGATATTGTCTGCAGTCTGAAATGGACTGAACATGCATGTTAATTACCACTGGTGATTGCAGTGCAAAAGTTAGAAACAAAGAAAATCACCAGTAGTTGGAAAATATGGCCTTGGTGATAGAAATGATGCTGGAGATGGCAGGATAGAATTTTGCAAGACCACTGACTTGTTCATTGCAAATATGTTTTCTCAACAACACCAGTGGGGGCTATACATGTGGGCTCCATCAGACAGTACACAAGAATCAGATTGACTACATCTGTGGCAAGAGGTGATGGAGAAGCTCAATATCTTCAGTCAAAACAAGGCCAGGAGATGACTGTGAAAAAGACCACCAACTGCTCAGATGCAAGTTCAAGTTGAAGCTGAAGACAATTAAAAGAAGTCCACAAGAGCCAAAATATGGTCTTGATTATATCCTTCCTGAATTTAAAGACCATCTGAAGAATAGATTTGATGCATTGAACACCAATGACTGAAAACCAGACGAATTGTGGGATGACATCAAGATTATCATCCAAGAAGAAGGCAAAAGGTCATTAAAAAGACAGGAAAGAAAGAAAAGACCAAAATGGATATCAGGAGAGACCCTGAAACTTGCCCTTGAATGAAGAGTAACTACAGTGGATAGAGGAATTATCAGGATAAAAGAGCTCAACAGAAGATTTCAAAGAGCAACTGGAGAAGATGAAGTCAATTATCATAATGAAATGTGCAAAGACCTGGAGTTAGAAGACCAAAGAGAAAGAACATGCTCAGTATTTCTCAAGCTGAAAGAACTGAGGAAAAAAAAAATTAAGCCTCAAACTGCAATACTGAAAGATTCCATGGGCAATATGTTGAATGATATAGGAGACATCAAAAGAAGATGGATGAAATACACTGTCACTGTACCAGAAAGAATTTGTAGGTGATCATCCATCTCAAGAGGTGGCATATGATCAGGAGCCAATGGTATCTAAGGAAGAAGTCGAAGCTGCACTGAAGGAATTGGTGAAAAACAAGACTATGGGAATTGATGGAATACCCATTGAGATGTTTCAACAAATGATACTGCACTGGAGGCACTCACCCAGCTATGCCAAGAGATTTGGAAGACAGCTGACTGGAAGAGATACATATTTGTACACACTTTCAAGCACTGAAGACCACTTTCAAGTGTTGAAGAGCAAAGATATTTCCTTGAAGACTAAGATGCATCTAACCCAAGGCTTGGTGTTTTCAATTGCCTCATATGCATGTGAATGCTGGACAATGAATAAGGAAGACCAAAGAAGAGTTAATGCTTTTGAGTTGTGATGTTGGCAAAGAATGCTGAAAGTACACGCACTGCTAAAAGAGCTAACAAATCTGCCCTGAAATAAGTGCAGTTGGAATCCTTCTTGTAAGTGAGAATGTCCAGACTTCATCTCACCCTCTTTGGTCGTGTTGTCAGAAGGGATCATTCTGTGGAGAAGGATGTCATACATGGTAAAGCAGAGGGTGAGCAAAAAGGGGAAGGTCCTCAACAAGATGGACTGACCCGGTGGCTGCAGGTATGGGCTCAGGTAAAGTAGGGATTGTGAGGCTTGCACAGGACAGAAATACTGAGGCTTGCAATGTTTTGTTCTCTTGTACATAAGGTCCCTATGAGTCGGAGATGATTCGACAGCACATAACAACAACAGGAAGAGGAAAGGAAGGAAGGGAAAGCATGCTATATATAGTAGATATTTGTTACTTTTGGTGATGGGATAAGTAGCACCAATTATGGGTGTAGTGAACACAGCATGACCAAAGTTAATTATGTCATTGAGAAGTACTCATGAGAAAAGTATACCTGTATTAAAGAATATGACAAATATAAGAAACAAAAATTCTAAAAAAGACCTAAAAAAAGCATAGAATCACATATGAATGGGTGCACGCATATATATGTACATGAGTAGATACAGGTGTATACAAATATGTGAACAAGTAGAAATATTATATGTACAAGTAAATACAGATAAATATTGGCAGGGACATATATTCATTGAAGACAAAACTATAAATACACTTCACACACAACCAAATACTTTTTGAGACTACTTTTCTGGATTTGAAAGATTAGGACCATAGTCTCATGCAACCACCCAGTCAATTGGCATAATATGGTTCACAAAATTCATGTTCTGCCTCCTAGTGAAGGCAATAGCATCTGAGGTCTTAAACACTTGTGAGGAGCCATATAAAATAAAATTATTGACCTCTACTTGTTATAAGCAAAAGAGTAAGAAGGTAACCAAAAACTCAGAGAAGTAACAAGTCTACAAAGTTGATAACCTACATAAGCCATGACCTCAATTATCCTGAGAAGAACTTGATGGTGTCCAGCTACTCACTGCTGACCAATCTGACTGGGTTCACAATAGGTGATACCTGTTAGAATGGGAGAAAAATGCAGAACAAACTCAGGTTCTTAAAAAACAAACAGACAAGTTGAATCACCTGAGACCAGGGGATTCCCTGAGACTTTCACCCTGAGACACTCTTTAAACTTTGAACTAAAACTGTCCCAAAATCACCTATGAGCAGAAAAGCAGAGTGACATACAAATAAAGGCTATTACCCATTGGTATGGTGCTCTTTTACAAAATTATCTGTATGAGTCCAAAAGGTTAAAATTTAATCCAAAACTAAGATGAGAAGATAAAGGGCAAGACAACTAGAATACTTGAAATGGAATAACCAGAACACAATTAAGTGAAAAATGTAAATAAAGTCACTGATCAACGTGTGTGGACTTGTCAAATGGGAACCTAACTTGTGGTGGAAACTTTCACCAAAAATGCAATAAAATATTATTTAAAAAAATTCAAATCAGGAATTTTTCAGTTGCAAGTAATAAATAACTCGATACAATTGTCAGAAGAAAAAGGAAATGTATTGTTTCACCAAGCTGAAAAGTACATATGTAAAGTTAGCTTCAGGTACAAGCAATCTAGGAATTAAAAAAAAAAAAAAAAAAAAAAAACACCTCCTTGACTCCTGTTCAGTCATGTACCCATTTCTATCTTAGTCAATTAGGCCAGTGGACACTGAAGTCATGTACCAACCCTGGAGTCTGAAGTGTAGATAACCCCACCCAAAGTGAATGTCTCGAGAACAGGAAATGTGTGATATTTCATAGCAAAATCTGAGTTATGTTATTAGACGAGGAATGAATAGATAATGAGCAGTGATAGAACAAATGCTCCCTATGCCTTACCATTAGAGCATCATTCTTCTCTTTATCTTCTCAATTCCCATATTCTCTACCAGGCACATAAGCACTGAAATGCATTATTTTATCTCATGTATTTCTCAGTTTTTCCCTTATGCTAAGCTGGAACTTTGTTCTCTATACTCTTTTGGTATCCAGAGCATGAAATTTCTTGCTGGATTGCTAATAAGTATCTAATACTTGTGTGGTTGGTCTTAGGGTAGGTTACTTGACTACATTTCACACTGCAGGTCAGCAGCTGAAGGATTAGTTTCTCAGTGCTCAGCTCTAATCATGTACTAATATGTGCTGTCTGAAGAAAGCATGTTAAGCCTTAAGTTATTGTTGTATATTTTATGCAGTATTCCTTTGAAGAAAAACTAAAAGAGAAAATGGGTAAGGGTGCCCAGCTAATCCCTGACCCATTTCACTGATGTGCAGTCTTACGTTCAGCACGCCCTCATTTGCTGTGATATCTCATATCCCATTTCCCACCTTCAAGGCAGGCAATTATGCGAAGACTTCAGTGCTGCTCTCCAAGAGAGTAGACTGTGGGCTGAATGAAGCTGTGTCAGACAGGCAGCCCCATTTCCTCCCAACTACTTGATGTGTCTCTCCCAACAAAGGAAATAGTTTTGAATTCTTTCTTTTACCTGCTTACTGCCAGAAATCTCATAAAAGAGTCTACACTTTGAGCTTGAACTTGAAACTAGGAACTGACTTACACAATGATCCGGAGGGTTAGAATTGAATCAGCTATGCTATTCTCAGTGCGTGTGCTGATACCATAGTTGATGTGTTGATTAAAAGCACTTGAACATGGAAATAACTAAATGAATTAATAAATTACAGCTAATGCATAGTGATGATACAGAGTATAATCACTGGGGTTAGAATCTTGGCAGCTAGGTGTTCTTGGGCCTCATTCCTTTTTGTATCATAGAACTGTTGTGATTAGTTGTAACAATGTATGTTAAGTGCTTAACATCCTACAGGCATAGCTGATAATACATGATTATTATTGATATTTTTATTGAATGTGCAGGAACATTAGGAATAGAGCCCCATTTACCACCATGATAATGAGCCAGTGGGGCTATGACCATAAATAAGAGCAGAGGAGCCTTAAGGCTTAGGCTGTTTTAAAATATATCTGTCTGTATTTTTTTTTTTTTTTCTGTACATTGTATTGCCCAAATAAATTGTCCTGGATATCTTCAGACCCAAGGGTGAGACCAAGGTGAAAAGTTAAAACCTGAAATTGTGATAAGACAAAATTAGGTGTACATTCTTTTAAGTAGCTGTTGCTAAGAGCTCATACAGATGGCAAAATCTCTCTTGACTGAAATGTACAAACTTGTATATTAAATGTTATATTTTCTTAGAAAATAATTATTTAGAAGTCAAATTGAATGTTATTTGTTTTATTTATTTACTCTGAACCAGTTTTTTAACCCATAGCTCATTCTAGCCTGAAAGCAGTTAGTATGTAATTTGTAGCTATTTTTTGTGGCCCCAAGGTTTGACTTCTCTATGATTTCCCTATTGCTGAACCCAGTCTCTGGGAATATTATTCACCTGGTTATCACGGACAGTTATTCATTTGTGTATCCATTCAACAAACATGTATTGTATGTGTCAGGCCCTGTGCTGCAGAAAGCAGGATATAGTCCCTGCTAACATTCCAGTAGAGAAGAAGGCAATTATAGAGTGCTTTAGTACAGTGAAAGAAATGTGCACAGGTTGTAGGAGAGTAATTGGATATGAGTCTGAGAGGTTGGATGGGAGTCAGGCACACAGGTCAGGGTATGGGGTATTTTGGAATGAGCAAAGGTACAGAGGCAAGAGATAGTTTAGCATGGCAGGAAACTAAAAACTATTTGACATTCTCAAATATAAAGGACAAGACAATAAATGACAAGAGGAGATAGAAAAAGTAGACAAGGGGTAAAATAGTGAAAGACTTTTCTGTAAGGACTTTGGACTTTTTCTGTATGTACTGAGGAGCCACTGAGAGGTTTAGAACCTAGAGGTGATATGGTCAGATTCAATACATTAGACAACAAAATGGAGTAGGTCATTAATGTTTATGGTTAGAGGCATGGACTCCAACTATCAATCTTTCTCAATAATCCAGGCTAGTTACTCTGAGGGCCAGAATGAGGGTAGTGGTAGAAGAGATAGAGAGGAGGCTACCTGTTGCCATGGAGTCAATTCTGACTCATAGGGACCCTACAGGACAGAATAGAATTGGTCCCCACTCACAGAGACACCTCCTTGGGATTCCAAAATGGTATCTCTGTGGAAGTAGATTGCCCAGTCTTCCTGCCGAGGAGTGGATGGTGGGTAGGTAAGGGTATATCTAAGGAGGATCAAATTTGCATTTTTCCAAAATAATCCATAAAATAATAATAATCTGAGGAAAATATTTTTTAAAAAAGAAAGAGTACAAAAAAATACAAACCAATAAGTCTGTGTAATATGAATTCATCTTCTGGATACTTGTTGTTGTTGTTGTTTGCCGTCGAGTCAGACCTGATTCATAGCGACCCCTCCTTGGGTTTCCGAGGCAGTATCACTACGGAAGTAGATCAGCTAATCTGACATTTTACCAGATACCTAATTGTTTAGATGATAGCATGGTTACATTCTGGCTGAATTTCTCCATATCTTTTCCTTGCTAGGCACTGCTTCCTATCCATTTCATCTGCTACACTAGCTATATTAGACACCTCCCCTAACCACTTCACAAAGTTACTAGTCATGGCAATTTGACTCCACAAGACTAGAATAAGGAAAACAGAGAAGGAGAACCCAAAGCCTTAAAATAGTGACTATTTGTTGAGTTTACAGTGGTCATCAACACCCCATGAGGGCAGAAACTTTTGTCTTTTTTGTTCACTTCTCTATGGCCAGCTCCTATAACATCTCATAGCTAGAAGATACTTTATGAGTATGTGTGGAAGAATGAAATAAACTACACCAGTAGTCAGAGGCCAGTGAAAGTTGGAAGCATGAGGAATGCATGCTGAGCCTTTACCAGAGGCAGAAGGTATCCTCTGTAGCTGGTTTTCAGAGCAGATCTCATGTTTAGTGATCAATAAGGAAAATGTCTAGCCCAGAAGGATATAGATCATTGAAGGCAACAGCAAGAGTAGAATGTAGCAGTGAGGCAAGAATCAGGGTGTGACTTTCTGGGAAGAATGGCACAGGGCCAATCCTAGGTATATTAGCCATTTACCAACACTAGATATGTGTGTGTATGTGTAATAATACCAGTTGATTTTACCAGAATCACAGATGGTATCTTTACATTAGATGAATAAGCACCCTATATTGCTTATTTGTTTGATAATGTTCCCACTCTTCTGGCATTGCTGGTCATTTATGCTGATAATCATTTATTTGCCTTGGTTAATTCAGCATAAATCTTATTGAGCACATATTTGATATCACAAATTCTGCTAGTGATGAAGAATTAAAAAAAAAAAAATGAGTAGCACATTGTTCCTGATCCAATTTTTAATGAATTCCACTTAAAGAATATTTAAAATGATCAAATAACATAACATGATAAGTGTTAATAGATGCTAAGAATAAAAGTTATTAGTGAATAGAGGATAGTGTAATTATCTTTTCCAGATGACTTTAGAAATAGGTGATATTTCAGTTAAGTTTGGATATGTGAGTTTGGAAAGAAGTAAATGAGTGAAATGTATACCAGGTGGATGAGAAGAGGGTGAGATGAAGCATGTTTTGGAAATGAAGAATAATCTTGGTGCTAGAATATAGAAGGTATATAGGGCAGTAGCATAGAAGGGGTTGAGAAATGAGGATAGTTGGGGCCAGATTAGTAGACACTTAATTGAGATAGACATTGGGGAGCCATCAGAGAAGGTTTAAGTAAAAGGGTGTTGTGATGAATACCATAACATTCCACTCTCAAGATCAACTCTCAGTTAGTTCTATGGCTTGGGAAAATTCCTTGAGCTCTATATAGATCGATGTGTATTATTAGTTTCTTCATCTATGTGAGAACATAACAGTACATAACTCACATGGTGTTATGAAAACTAAATGAGCTAATGCAGGTAAAATACTTAAAACAGTAAGTGGCTCACATTAAGTAGTTACATACCCCTACCCCACCCTACCCCCCCCACACCACCCCCCAAAAAAACCCTCACTGCTATCGAGTCAGATCTGACTCACAGCAACCCCTCCTTGGGTTTCCCAGGTGGTATCTCTACAGAAGTAGATTGACCAACCTTTCTTCTGAGGAGTGGCTGGTGGGTTTGAACCACCAGCCTTCTGGTTAGTAGTCAAATCCCTTAGGCACTATGCCACCAGAGCTTCCAGTAGTTAAGTAAATGCCTCTTATTATTGTCTTCAGGACTTAACTTCTCATTTGTGGCCCATTTTTATGGCATAATTGGAAGGTTACCATTCATCTATTCCTAGGTCACCCAAAACAGTGCACAACAGTATCTGTTCTCTGTTCTGAGTTCTTTTTCTGCCAAGACCCAGTGCCAAAGAGCTGTGATACATACCCTCTCTTCAACTCCATTGTAGCATATATATCAGGTGCCAAGAGCCCAATGTGTGAGATGACAAATTATGGACAAAACCAGCTATTAATCACTCGTGCCAAACAAGAGAATGCTACTTAAAAAAGTTTTGCAAGGTCAACCCTTATTCCATTACCTAAACCAACATTATTTTATGCTGTTTTTCACTTCCTTCAGGATTTCTTTCAGGAACATTTTTTCAAAGGCATCTTATTCATTGGATTTGTTTACTTTTAAAGAGCTTTCTCCTCTGCTGTTCATCATAATGTAGCTATCTCTGAAACATTCTGAGCACTGAAGTTCTAGGGATTGTCAGCAGAGCAAATTGATTTCCTTTACTTATATGAAATTTGACCTTTATTTTCCCCCTATGTTATATTGGCATGTGATGCAGTTTTCCATTTTTAAAGCACCAATATGGTAAGAAGCTATCAGTGTCTGATGTGCTGAATGTCAGTTCCTGGAATTGACTGCCCAGAGGCAAACTTGGAAATAGCTATTCTTGTTCACCGACTGCAACTCCCCCAATTGAGAAATGATCTCATCATATTGCTCATCTAGAGTACAGTCTTCACAACAGTCCCCTAAAGTGATTATGCAAAATAATTCTACTTTGTCCCAGAACATTTGCATTGGTCTACATCAACGTTCCTTGGTGCCACCCTTCTTACCTCCCTGCAATCTGCTTCTACCTAGGCAGTCCACAATATCAACAAGCTACTTACTGTTTTTCAAGACCCTCAGATTCCTCTCTAAATTGGATTTCATTGAACCTGAGTCAAACAAACAAAACAACAAACAGGAGCTCTAGTGGCATAGTGCCTAAGGCATTTGACTGCTAACCAGAAGGCTGTGGTTCAAACCTACCGGACACTCCTTGGAAGGAAGGTTGGGCAATCTACTTTTGTAGTGATACTCCCTTGGAAACTCTACCTAGGCAGTACACAATATCAAAGTGCTACTTAATGTCTTTCAAGAACCTCAGATTCTTCTCTAAATTGGATTTCATTGAACCTGAGTCATATGTTCTCAAATCAAAATGAGGGGTAAAAGAATACCCTTATCTGGATTTCTTATTCATACTGTTTATGTGGACTAGACCATGATCAAATTTTTAAGGAAAAAAAACTTGGAAATCAATAGTAGATATAAGATAGAGAATAAGAAATTGCTTATCCCAAGAAATGTAACCAATAAAGCTACATACACATACACACACACACACACACATGGATATATATATATACCACATTGCTGTCAAGTCAGATGCGACTCATAGCCACCCTCCCTCCTTGGGTTTCCAAGGTGGTATCACTATGGAAGTAGATTGCCCAACCAATTCTTCCAAGCAGTGGCTCTTGGGTTTGAACCACCAGCCATCTGGTTAACAGTCAAATGCCTTAGGCACTACATATATATAAATGACACATGTTGATATAAGAAGGTACATTGTTAATTATAACATTAAGCTATTTTATTTATGTGCCAGAGATGAAATGAATATGCAATAGAAATACTTCACTCATTCAGGAAATCATTTATTCATTTATTTATTCTTTAAATCAACAATATCAATGGCTTTCTCCTCTGCATTTTCATAATTCTTTTCAAGTAACTTATAACACTATTTATTTTTAATAGATAACTATTACATATTTTAAGGAAAGAATATGCTGAGAATTTTTTTATTATACTGTTGTGGTTATGTTTGTGTGTCAACTTAGCCAGACATGGTTGAATGGCTGGGAAGCTGGCGGTAGTTATTCCCCATGATGAGACTGGCAATCAACTCTATGGTGGGATCTACCACAAGCAGCTGAGTAGCTGCTTTGGGTATGTGGTCTGCTTCCCATATATAAGAAGCAGCTTTGGCAATTGTCTCTAGTTTATGGTACACTTGGACCCTGCATGTAGCCATGTCGTTCAGCAGCCTGCCATG
>NW_006922417.1:288811-290080 GCF_000298275.1 Orycteropus afer afer
TAAAGAAGTGAGAGCCATGACAAGAACAGACATATGCACACCCATGTTCATTGCAGCACTATTTACAATAGCCAAAAGATGGAAACAACCTATGTGTCCGTCAACCGAGGATAACCAAACTTTGGTACATACACACAATGGAATACTATGCAACTCTAAAGAATAACATTGAATCTGCAAAACATCGCATAACGTGGATGAACTTGGAGGACATTATGCTGAGTGAAATAAGTCAATCACAGAAGGACAAATATTGCATTAGTCCATTATCGTAAAAGTTAAGGAAAGGTTTATCTATGGCAGGAAATTTTCTTTGTTGGTTACCAGGGGTGGGAGGGTAGGATAGGGAACACTGTTAGATAGGTAGAGCTAGGTATTGATTTGGGTGAAGAGAAGGGCAATATACTAAATGTTAGTGATCAACATGGTGGTATTGAGGAAGAGGAAGATATAGAGAGGTACATGGGATATACAGACAACAAAGATGAACTCTTTTGCACATACCACACCGTATTATCAGTGAAGGCAAACATGGGTATATGGGTGTATAGATGGGTGGACAGGCTGAACTATTAGGTATGTCTATGAAATGGGGAGGAGTATACCCAAGACCATGTATAAGATTGGCAGACAATGGCCCTATAAGTATATTTGTATGATCTGAATTCCCAGGTATATAGCAGAGCTGACAATGGACAAGGTTGTAGTCACTTCTAGGTCACAGCCAGCTACCCACAGGAACTGAATAGTTGAACGTGTGGGCTTAGGACCATAGTCACAGGGAACATCAAGCTCAATTGGCATAACATACTACACAAAACATTGTTGCTCCTCCTACATTGGCGAGTAGCAACTGGCATCTTAAAAGCTTGCAAGCAGCCATCTAGATGCAATAATGGGTCTTTCCTTGTCAAGAGCAAAGAAGAATGAAGAAAACCAAAAACTCATGGAAAGAGTTAGTCCTAGTGACTGGTACACTATGTGACCTGCAGCCTATACAACTATGAGACCAGAAGAACTAGATGGTGCCCGGTTACCACTGTCAACCACTGAGAGGGGGATCTATGTAGGATATCCTGGATAGAGAGGGAGAACAATGTGGAAAAAAACTCAAAATCATTTGGGGAAAAAAAGGGGGGAGCAGGTTTTCTGGTCTTATAGAGCCTAGTGGAAACTATGACCCCTAGCTGCCCTTCAGGTCTGGAATTGAACCCACACCTGTGGCTTCCAGCCAAACAAAAGACAGGCATATGAGTTGAACATTTACCT
>NW_006922417.1:290180-291424 GCF_000298275.1 Orycteropus afer afer
TCTGTGTATTCCTGCCATCTTCTCTTGATGTTTCCCGTATCATTCAATATTTTACCCATAGAGTCTCTCAATATTGCAACTCGAGGCTTAAATTTTTTTCTTCAATTCTTTCAGCTTGAGAAATTCTGACCGTGTTCTTCCCTTTTGGTTTTCAAACTCTTGGTCTTTGCACATTTCATTATAGTAATTGGTTTTGTCTGCTCGAGCTGCTCTTTGAAATCTTCTGTTCAGCCCCTTTATCTTGTCATTTCTTCCATTGGCTTTAGTTTCTCTCTGCTCCAGGGCAAGTTTCAAAGTCTCTTCTGTCATCCATTTTGGTCTTCTCTTCTTTTCTCGTGTTTTTAGTGATCTCTTGCATTCTTCATGGATAATGTTTTTGATATCCTGCCATAGTTCTTCTGGTTTTCCATCGTTGGTTTTCAATGCATCAAATATATTCTTTAGATTATCTCTAAATTCAGGAGGATATATTCAAGATCATATTTTGGCTCTCTTGGACTTATTTTATTTTGTTTTCAACTTCAAGTTGAACTTTCATATGAGCAGTTGATGGTATGGTCCACAATCAGCTCTGGCCTTGGTTTGGCTGAAGATATTGAGCTTTTCCACCACCTCTTGCCACAGATGTAGTCAATCTGATTCCTGTGTGTTCCATCTGGTGAAGTCCACGTGTACAGCTGCCATTTGTGTGGTTTAAAAAAGGTGTTTGCAATGAGCAAGTCGTTGGTCTTACAAAATTCTACCATGCGAGTTCCAGCATTATTTCTTGTTGCCAAGGCCAAATTTTCCAACTACTGGTTATTCTTCTTTGTTTCCAAGTTTTGCATTCCAATGATAATTAACACATCCTAGTAGCATGTTCATAGTGCCAAGGTACTTGACTGCTAACCAGGAGGCTGGCGGTTCAAACCCACCAGCTACTCCTCGGAAGGAAGGTTGGGCAATCCTACTTCTGTAGTGATAACTGCCTCAGACACCCAAGGAGGGGTCACTAGGAGTCGGGGCCGACTCGATGGCAAATAACAACAACAACAACAATAGCATGTTCGATCAAATTCAGACTGCAGAAGTTGATAAAAATCTTCAATTTCCTCATCTTTGGTTTTGGTGGTTGGTGCATAAATTTGAATAATAGTCATATTAATGGGTCTTCCTTGTAGGCACATGGATATTATCCTATCACTGACAGCATTGTACTCCAGGACAGATCTTGAAACATCCTTTGTGATGATGAATGCCACGTC
>NW_006922417.1:291524-293976 GCF_000298275.1 Orycteropus afer afer
TGTAGCCATGTCGTTCAGCAGCCTGCCATGCTCTGCCAACTTTGGGACTTACAATGGACTTAAATGAATGGTCTGCTGTGTGGTTTGGTAACATCAGGACTGTGCCATTTTATTTGTCGACCTTGGGCTTGTTGGCCTCAGCAGCCACTAGCTGCCTGAGTGAGGAGATGACTCTAGCTTCAGTGGGCTGGGAGCAAGAGGCACAGCTGAAGCTCAAAGTCAAGGGGTTTTCACACAGCCCCTAGAACCTGGCACTTTTAACTTGGACTTAAAGCCTCCAAATTGTGAGAGAATAAACTCCTGTTTGTTAAGGCATCCCATTTGTAGTATATTTTTATCAGAGCGGCACTAGGTAACCAGAACATATGCTAAGAAAAAGTTGTGTGCAATGTTTATTATGGTGTTACTTACAGCAAAATATGTGGCAATAATCTCAATATTCAACAGTGGAAAAATTATTAGTAAATGATGGCACACTTATGTAATCAGTACTACAAAGCTATCTCAATGCTTCCGTTTTTAATGGTAAGGATTTTGTGGTGAATTTTTAATGATGATACAGTATTTATTTTATAATGTAAGTAGAAAAAATGACATACAATACTTTATTTCTATATTTAATACTATTCAAATTACATTGAAATATGCATGAATAAAATGTTATAATACATAAATAGTGATCATTTCTGGATTAAGAAATTAAGGTTATTTTCTGTTATCTTGTTTATGTATGTCTGTATTTTCATGTGTTTTATAATAAACATATATAACTTTTACAGTCATAAAACAAAAACACAAAGGTTGTTTTATTTTCATAAGCTCATTATGCACCTCATTGTGTGTCTTCTATAGAGGAGACAGAAAAAAAATAAAATAATTGACTAACTTCATGGAGCTTACAATTTAGTGATAATAAAGAGACAAGTATGATATTTTTAAAAAAAGGATTCACAATACAAGAGGGTGAATCAATATGTTGAAGTGAGTGGATGCTCCCATGTACTCCCCCAGCAACTAACCCATTGAAGAATGAAAAAAAATATAAGCATGGCCTGAGGTCTCAGAACTCTGGACAGCAGTAGAGATGTTGAAGAGTCAAGGAGAGTCCAGAAGAGAGAGAGGAGGAGGGAGGATGGCACAGAACAGGGCCAGTCCACCTGCTAATATCTGGGGCACTCACTCATCACAGTCATTTTGGGATGGGGTTGGGCAACATTCGAAATGGGAAATACAAAAAGGAAGCTAACCTGAAGAAGCTGTAGCTCAATTTTATAAGGCAGTACAGATTGGCTGTGGGAGTTTGCAGGACATACAATTAGGAGGAAGACAAAGGAGACCATGGTGTCCATGGTGTGATAAGAGAGGACTATTGACTCTCAATGAAGCCTGAGACAGACAGGCACTAGGACCAGAAAGAACTATAAAGGCAGCAGCAGAGCAGGGAGAATATGAGGGAAAGATGAGAAACACAGAGGAAAACAATTGGTTCCTTGCCCACAATGGGACACCATTGGAAAGCCTATGCAGGGGGACTCAGGAGAGAAAGATATAGAGGGATCCCCACATTTGCCACAGGAAAGTCAAGAGCCACTGTTCATGTCAGTGTCTGTGACCAGCAAATCCCATCACCTTGAGCATGTGTATTGAATTCCAGAGATCAAACACCTAGAACTCCTAAAGTAGCACTGATAAAAAACTAAGGATAAAAATGCCCTCTTGTTGTCTCAGAAGATACCAAACCTATTGCCTCTGGGTTGATTTTGACTCAGCAACTGGAGCTGCCACATGGGGTTACCAGTCAAGGCCACGAAGTCTTTGCAGAGGCAGGTTGCTCCATTATTCTCCTGTGGAATGACTGTTGAATACAGATCCCAGCCTTCTGGTTGGAAGCCAGGTTCTTGGTTGCTGCACCACCAGAGCACTCAGTCAGAAAAATTTCCCACAAAAACCAGAATACAAAATTTAAAGTAAAAAAAATAAAATAAAATGACAAAATGACCTAAGTTCAACAAAATCTGTAAAACACACAATATCAAAAGAAAAGAAGGACCAATCAAAAGCAAAAATGAAGAAGCAGACATTTCTCCTATGAATATCAGACTAACAGGAAAAAAAATGATAATTTTCAGACTGTAATGCTAAATAAAGAAAGCAAAAAGTACACAGGAAACAAACTAGCAGACATCAGGGAACAAATGACAGGAACAAAATGAGAGATTCAATCAGGAAATTGAAAACATGAAAGAACTTCTAGAACTGAAAAAAGTGAGAAATACTCAATAGAATCAAACAGAAGATAGAATAAATGAACTGGCAAACAAAGTAACGATTTATCAAATCTCAAGAGAAAAGAGTAAAGAAAAGTGAACAAACCCAAATGGAAATATAGGATTCAATTAAGAAATCTAACATTGGGATCCTAGAATATATGACAACAATTAAGGCATAGAAA
>NW_006922417.1:299643-304673 GCF_000298275.1 Orycteropus afer afer
AAAGCTTTACCTTATCCATAGGAGTAAGGCTGGGTTTACTCAGATGATGCAGCTCTTTCCCAGTCCTATTTTGAGAGCCTTCTAACCTAACTGGACTATTCATAAATTGTGCGGTAATGTATCAAACAGTATTTCTTTGCTATTTATAAGGTTTTCCCTGGCCAATTCTTTGAGAAGTGGATGGCCTTCCTCCTTCTTCCTAGTCTGTGTCAGTCCATAAGCTGGGTTAATAATTGTGCACCATGTGCATCCCACTGGGTTAGAAACACCAGTGGCTCACAGAATTAGAAATATCATGCTGATGACAGATGGATCTTGGCTGAAAGCAAAGAATACCAGAAAGAAGTTTACCTGCATTTTATTGACTATGTAAAGGCATTTGACTGTGTGGATCATAACAAATTATGGATAACATTGTGAAGAATGGAAATTCTAGAACACTTAATTGTGCTCATGAGGAACCTGTACATAAATCAAGCGGCTGCTGTTCAAACTGAACAACGGGATACTGTATGGTTTAAAATCAGGAAGAATGTGTGTCAGTTTTGTATTCTTTCATGATATTTATTCAATCTGTATGCTGAGCAAATGATATAAGAAGGTGCACTTTATGATGAAGAACAGGAAGTAAGGATTGAGGAAGAGTCCTTAACAATCTGTGATATTCAGATGACAGCCTTGCTTGCTGAAAATGAAGAAGACTTGAAGCACTTACTGGTGAAGATCAAAGTCTACAACTTTACGAAATATGCCTCACATAAAAACACAAAAATCCTCACAACTGAACCAATAAGCAACATAATGGTAAGTGGAAAAAGGATTGAAGTTGTCAAAGATTTCATTTCACTTAGATCCACAATCAATGCCCATGGAAGCAGTAGTCAATAAATCAAATTGAAGATTAAGGTGCACCTGATTCAAACCTTGGTATTTTTTAATAGGCCCATAAGCATGTGAGGTGCTCTGGTAGCGTAGTGCCTAAGGCACTTGACTGCTAACCAGAAGGCAGGTGGTTGAAACCCACCAGCCACTCCTCAAAGAAAGTTGGGCAATCTGAGTCCGTAGTGATACCACCTTGGAAACCCAAGGAGGGGTTTCTATGACTTAGGTCCAACTCGGCGGCACATAACAACAACAACAACATATACATGTGAGAGGTGGACAATTAGTAAGGAAGACCACAGAAGAATTGATGCATTTGAATTTTGGTGTTGGTGAAAAATATTGTACATACCATGCCAGAAGAACGAGCTTGGAACAAGTACAGATGAAATGCTCCTTTGAAGCAAAGAAGGACAGACTTTGTCTCTTGTATTTTCATTATTATCAGAAGGGACCAGTCACTCGAGAAGAATTTCATGCTTGCTAAAGTTGAGGGTCAGTGAAAAAAGAGAAGACCCTCAACAAGATGGATTGACACAGTTACTCCAACAATGGACTCAAGGGTAGCAACGATGGTGAGGATGTCAAAGGATCAGGCAGTGTTTTGTTCTATTATACATAGGATTTCTATAAGCTGGAACCTACAGGACAGCATCTAAAAATAAAAACCACCCAACAACAGAACAGTACACATTCTTCGCTACCACACATCAATCATTTTCCAGAATAGACCATATACCAAGACATAAAACAAATCTCAACAAATTTGCAAATATTGAAATCATACAAAACATTCTTCTAACAATAATGGTATGAAACTAAACATTAACAACATAAAAATAAATAAATTGAAACTAAATAATACACTACTAAAAATTGGTTCATAGAAGGAATCAAAAGTGAAATTAAAAATTTCTTGAATAGAACAAAAAATGAAAACACAGAGTATCAAAACCTTTTGGACACAGAAAAAGCATCAGTCAGAGGGAAATTCACAGCGATGAATGCCTACATTAAAAATGAAGAAAGGTATAAAATTGCTAACTTAAACCAACAACTTGAACAAATAAGAAAGGAAGAGCAAAAAAACCAAAACTACTAGGAAAAAAAAAAAAGGAAATAGCAAAGATCAGGGCAGAAATAAATGGAACAGAAAATAGAAAAACAATAGAAAGAATCAACAAAACCAGATGTAGATTGTTTGAAAGGATCAATGAAATAAATCATCCACTGGCTAAAATGACAAAAAATAAAAACAAGAAGTGAATAATAAATACAAGAAATGAAATTGGTAACATACAACTGATCCAACAGAGATAAAGGATATCATAACTGATTACTATGGAAAATTGTACTCCAATAAATTTGAAAACTTAGATGAAATGGACAAATTCCTAGAAACACATTCCTACCCAAATTAACACAAACAGAAGTAGAAAATTCAAATAGGTCCATTGGAAAAGAAGAGATTGAAGATGTCATCATCAAAAATCAGCCAACATGACATATTGGACAAGGGGCTCATCTCTAAAATTTATAGAAAACTTCAACAACATAACAACACAAACACAAGTAATCCAATTAAAAAATGGGTTGAAGGCATGAACTGACACTTCACCAAAGAAGATATTCAGCTAACAAGCACATGAAAAAATGTTTGTGATCATTAGCCATGAAAGAGATGCAAAGCAAAACAACATTGAGATACCATCTGACTCCAGTACTAATGTTGTTGTTGTTGTTGTTGTTATGTGCCGTCAGATAGGACCCAACTCACAGCAACCCCTCCTTGGATTTCCAAAGCAGTATCACTACAGAAGTAGATTGCCCCATCTTCCTTCCGAGGAGTGGCTGGTGGATTTGAACCACCAGCCTTCTGGTTAGCAGTCAGTTGCCTTAGGCACTACACTACCAGAGCTCTCTCAGTACTAATAGTAATAGTAAAGTTGAAAAAAAAATTGCTGATGAGGGTATAGAGATGCAAGAACCTCATACATTGTTGGTGCTACTGTAAAATGGTGCAATCATTGTAGAAAATAGTATGGCACTTTCTTAAAAAGTTGAAAATAGAAACAGCATATGATCTAACAATCTCACTAGTAGGTATATATCCTAGAAAAATAAGAGGCATGACATGAACAAACATAAGCACACCCATGTTCATCACAGCATAATAGCAAAAAGATGGAAACAAAATAAATGCCCACCAATGGAGGAAAGGATCAACAAACTATGGTACATACACACAACAGAATACTACACAACGTTAAAGAACAATAATGAATCTGTGAAACATCTCACACAATGGATGAACTTAGACACCATTATGTTGAGTGAAATTAGTCAATCACAACAGGACAAATATTGTATGAGACCACTATTGTGAAAAGTTAAGAAAAGGGTTTCACAAAAATAAGAAATATTATTTGATAGTTACCCAGGTTACCAGGGGTGGGTGGGAAAGGAGGGTAAACCAATAACTAGAGGGTATACACATGTTAACTTGGATGAAGGGAAAGGATAAAAAAGAACATACAGAAAATGAAAACCACATGTGCTTTGTCTTTAAAAAAAAAAAAAAAGGTCTGCCAACAAAAAAAGCCTAGGACCAGATGGCTACATTGGAGAATTGTACAGCAGAGTTCATACCAAACTTATTCAATTTCTTCAAATCTCAGCAGCATCTGTCACTAAAATGGAAAAACTCATGATGAACTTCACATGGAAATGAAAGAAACCCCAAATAGCCAAAGCAATTCTGAAGAAAATGAACAAAAGAGGAGGTCTCCTATTCCCTGATATCAAAACATACTATACAGCCACTGTAATCAAAACAACCTTGTTTTGGCTCAATGATATACACATAGACTAGTGAAACAGAACTGAGAACTCAGAATTAAACTCAGCTATCTACATACAATGGATTTTTGAAGAGGAGTCAAAGTCCATTCAGTGAGGTAGAAAGAGTCTCTTCAATAAATGTTGCTGGAAAAACTAGATATCTAAACCATATACTAAAACTAACTCAAAATGTATCAGTCCTAAATGTTAAACCTAAATGCATAAAATTCCTGACAGAAAATTATATAAAAAGAGAAAAACAAACATTGCAACAAATACACAGATAGAAGACAAAATAGATAAATGGAACTTCATATAAATTAAAAACTCAAAACACTATTGAAGAAGAACAACAAAGTAGGAGGTCTCACTCATGCTGCTGGATCTCAAAACCTACTGTACAGCCACAGTAGTCAAAACTGCCTGGTATTGGTATAATGACAGACACATAGACCAATGGAATAGAATTGAGAACCCAGAAATAGATCTATCAACATATGGTCAGCTTTGACAAAGGGCCTAAATCCATTAAATGGGGAGGAGAATGTTTGTTGAATAAATGGTGCTAGCAAAACTGGATATTCATTTGCAGAAAAATGAAACAAGATCTGTACCTCACACCACACACAAAAACTACCTCCAGATGAATTAAAGTCTTAAATATGAAACCTAAAACTATAGAGTTCCTCAAGGAAAAACTAGGGGAAAATTTAGGGGCCCTAATAACCAGAAGGCTGGTGGTTCAAACCCACCAGCCACTCCCCAGAAAGCAGATTGGGCAATTTACTTCCATAGTGACACTGTCTCGGAAACCCAAGGAGGGGTCGCTATGAGTCTGGCCTGACTCGACAGCACATAACAACAACAAAAAATTATATGGCATAAATAGATTATCTAGCATAACCCAAAATGCACAAACAGCAGAAGAAAAACTAGATGAATGGGACCTTCTAAAATTAAATTTTTATGTGCTTCCAAAGACTTTTCCAAAAGAGTCAAAAGTGAACCTACAGATTGGGAGAAAAAAAAAAATTTGGCAATGACATCTGACAAGGGACTTATCTTTAGAATTTACAGAAAACTCCAACACCTCAATAACAAAAAGACAAATAAGCCAATTAAAAAATAGGCAGAAGACATGAATAGACACTTCACCAAGGAGGATATTCAGGCGGCCAACAAAGATATGAAGAAATGTTCATGATCATTAGCCATCAGAGAGATGCAAATCAAACAACAATGAGATACCATCTTGCTCCAGCACTAGTAGCAAAGTTCAACAAGACAGAAAATAACAAATGCCGACA
>NW_006922417.1:304773-307693 GCF_000298275.1 Orycteropus afer afer
AAAAAAAAAAAACAAGCTACATAAACCCCAATTGAAGAAACACACACACACAAATTAACTCCTTGTCATATTCTAATAAAATTCTTGAAAACCAAAGACAAAGTGAGCATTCTGAAAGAAGTAAGAGAAAACACTATATAAGACTCAGTGTGGATTTCTCCCCAGAAGCTCTAGAAACCTGACACAATGGAGCAACGTATATGAAACACCAAACAAAAAGAATTACCAAGCAAGAATTGTTTACAAAGCAGAGTAGTCATTAAAATATGAGGGGGAAATCAAGACACTCCTAAACAGAAACTTTAGGAATTTCCTACTACAAGACCAGCTTTGCAAGTATTATTCAAGTGAGTACTCCAAATGGAAAGACGATAGCATTATATAAATACTCATATCTATACACTGGAAAGGAGCTCTGGTGGCATAGTTACTAAGGCATTTGACTGCTAACCAGAAGGCTGGTGATTCAAACCTGCCAGCCACTCTTCGAAAGAAAGACTGGTTAATCTATTTCTGTAGAGATACTGCCTTGGAAACCCAAGGAGGGGTCGCTATGAGTTGGAATCGACTCAATGGCAGTGAGAAATAAAAATAATAAGAGAGAGAGATATCTCCAAAAAACACACCAGCACAGGCAATCATAAGAACAAAAATATGATTTTTTCAGGGAATAAATTCAATGATTAAACCCTGCAAACAATATAACACCAATTTTGGAAGAATATGTAGAAAGTAAACTTAGTGAATATAGGTTGTATATTGATGTTACTAGAGACACAGCAACAGAAACGGGGGAGGAAAGAGCAATAGAGAATAAATTTATTACGTTAATGTTAACTGCTGTTCATATGTTAAATGTTATAATGTAAGTTGTGTAATGTAATAATTCATGGTAACTACTAAAAATCAATGAGGAAAAATATCTGGAAGAAAACCAAAAAGTCAAAAGGCTTATCAGATGAAAATAGCCAGATAAAAAAAACAAAGACAAACAAATCAGAATTAAAAAACAAAGATATGAAAAACTAAAGAAAAAAAAAGCAACATGAATGAGTTAAATACTTTGTTTTCAGTAATAATCTTAAATGTAAATGGTCTAAATATCCCATGCAAAAAGTAGAAGGTGCCAGAATGGATTTAAACACACACACACATACACAAAAATGACTGAAAATAAAAAGATAAGCAAAAATATTCCATATAATCAGTAAACAAAAAAGAGCAGAGATGACCATACAGATATCAGATAAAATAGACTTTGAATCAAAATCTATTATAAGAGATCAAGAAACACATAACATAATAAAAAGGTCAATCTGGCAAAAAGACATAATATTTATAAATATATATTCACCTAACAACAATATATCAAAATATATAAAAACAAATACTGACTAATATGAAAAGAGAAATAGATAACTACACAATAATAGTAGGGGACTTCAACACATCACTTTCAATGATAAACAGATTATCTGAAAAGAAGATCGTGAAGGACATTGTGAATGTGAATAAAATCTTAAGCCAGTTAGATTTAGAAGACATTTATGGAGTGCTCCATCAAGTATAAAGAAAGCAAACAGGTATTCAAAAGACAATAAAGAAACAAAAGATGAAAATGGATGTCAGAAGAGACTCTGAAACTTGCTCTTAAATGGAGAGTAGCTAAAGTGAATGGAAGAAATGATGAAGAGAGCTCAACAAAGGAAAGTATTATAATGAAATGTGCAGAGACTGGAGTTAGAAAACCAAAAGAAAAGAACATGATTGGCATTTTTCAAGCTGAAAGAACTGAAGAAAAAACTCTAGCCTAAAGTTGTAATATTGGGGGGATTCTATGGGCATAAAGGAGCTCTGGTGGTGTAGTGCCTAAGGCATTTGACTGCGAACCAGAAGGTTGGCAGTTCAAACCCACCAACCACTCCGCAGAAGGAAGACTGGGCAATATACCTCTGTAAAGATATTCTGCCTCAGAAACCCAAATGGGGTTGCTATGAGTTGGAATCGACTCGATGGCAGTGAGTTTGGGTTTTGGGTTTTAATGGGAAAAATATTAAACAATGTAGAAACATCAAAAGAAGATGGAAAGAATACACAGAGTCAATATATCAGAAAGAATTGGTTGACGTTCAACCATTTCATGAGATAGAATATGATCAAGAACCAATGACATTGAAGAAAGAAGTCCAAGCTGCACTGAAGGAACTGGAAAAAAAAAATTTCTTGATTCTAGGAATTCTAGGAATTGACTCAATACTCCTATATATATTTCAAGAAACAATGCAATGCTAGAAGTGCTCACTTGTCTATGTCAAGGCATTTGGAAGATATCTACTTACCCAATTGACTGAAAAAGATCCATATTTGTGCCCATTCCAAAGAAAGGTGATCCAATAGAATGTGGAAATTGTTGAACAATATCATTAACATTTCACTCAAGTAAAATTTTGCTGAAGATATTTCAAATACCATTGCAGGAGTACAATGACAGGGGACTGCCAGAAATTCAAGTCAGTTTTAGAAGAGTACATGTTGTTATTGTTGTTAGGTGCCATCGAGTTGTTTCAAACTCATAGCGACCCCATGCACAGCATAACAAAACATTGTCCGATCTTGCACCAGCTCCACAATCCCTGCTACACTTGAGCCCATCATAACAGCCACCATTTCAATCCATCTCGTTGAAGGCCTCCCCCTCTTTCATCGACCCTCCACCTTACCAAGCATGACATCCTTTTCCAAGGAATGGTCGCTTCCGACAACATGACCAAAGTAGGTGAGACGAAGTCTGGCCATTCTCGTTTCCAAGGAGCATTTTGGGTGCACTTCCTCCAGGACAGAAATGTTAGTTCTTTTAGCAGTTCATGGTACTTTCAGCATTCTTCACCGGCACCACAACTCAAAAGCATCAACTCTTCTT
>NW_006922417.1:307793-314754 GCF_000298275.1 Orycteropus afer afer
GGACCCAACTCATAGCAACTCCACCTTGGATTTCTAAGGCAGTATCAATACAGAAGTAGATTGCCTAACCTTCCTTCTGAGTAGTGGCTTGTGGGTTTGAACCGCCAGCCTTCTGGTTAGCAGTCAAATGCCTTGGGCATTACATCACCAGAGCTCCCAATAGGTAATCTACAGACTGGGAAAAATTCCTTGGAAATGACTTATCCAATAAAGGTTTAATCTCTTTCATCAACCCTCCACCTTACCAAGCCTGACATCCTTCTAAAGTCTATAGAAAATTGCAACAACTTAACAACAAAAAGACAAACAACCCAATCACAAAATGGTCAAAGGATATGAACGGAAATTTCACCAAAGAAGACATCCAAACTGCCAACAAACATAAAAACAAAAACGATTGTCAGTGAGTCTATACTGACTCATAGAGACCCTAAAGGATAGAGTAAAACTGCCCCATAGGGTTTTCAAGGATGTAATCTTCACAGAAGCAGACTACCTTGTCTTTTTCCCACCATGGCTGGTGGATTTGAATTGCCAACATTTCAGTTAGCAGCTCTGCACTTAACCACTGTGCTCCCAGGGCTTCAGAAGTATCTATGCTGTTGTTAGGTGCTATCGAGTCATCTGTGACTCATAGCAACCCTATGCACAGCAGAACAAAACACTGCCCAGTCCTGTGCCAGCTCCATGATCCCCGCTATACCTGAGCCCATCATTGTAGCCACTGTGTTAATCCATTTTGTTGAGGGCCTTCCCCTCTTTCATCAACCCTCCACCTTACCAAGCCTGACATCCTTCTCCAGGGAATGGTGTCTTCTTACAATATGACCAAAGTAGGGGAGATGACGTATAGTCATTGTCGATTCCAAGGAGCAATCTTGTTACACCTCTTCCAGGACAGATTTGTTAGTTCTTTTAGCAGTCCCTGGTATTTTCAGTGTTCTTCACCAGCACTACAACTCAAAAGCACTGACTCTTCTTCAGTCTTCCTTATTCATTATCCAGCTCTCACATATGAGATATGCATATGAGATCATTGAAAATATCATGGGTTGTGTCGGGCACACCTTAGCCCTCAAGGAGGTATCTTCGCTCTTCATCACCTGAAAGAGTTCCTTTGCAGCTGATTTGCCCAGTGCTATATGTCACCTTATACCTCAACTGCTGCTTCCCTTTCATTGATTGTATAACCAAGTAATATGTAATCTTTGACAACTTCAATCTTTTCTCCATTTATTGTCCTGTTGCTTATTGGTCCAGTTGTGAGGATTTTTGTTTTCTTTATATTGAGGTGTAATCCATAATGCAGACTATATTTTTAATCTTCATCAGTTGTTTCAAGTCACCCTCATTCTGAGCAAGCAAAGTTGTGTCGTCAGTGTATCACAGGTGTTAATGATTCTTCCTTCAATCTTGATGCCACATTCTTTTTCACATAGTCCAGCTTCTCGGATTATTTGCTCAGCATACAGATTGAATAAGTATAGTGAAAGGATACAACTCTGATGCACTCCCTTCTTGATTTTAAACCATGCAGTGTCTCCTTGTTCTGTTTGAATGACAGCCTCCTGGTCTATGTACAGATTCCTCATGAGTACAATTAAGCGTTCTGAAATTCACATTCTTCTCAATGTTATCCACAATTTGTTATGATCCACACAATCAAATGCTTTTGAATAGTCAATAAAACACAAGTAAACAACTTTCTGGTATTCTTTCCTTTGAGCCAAGGTCCACTTGACATCTGCAATGATATCCCTCATTCCACGTCCTCTTCTGAATCCAGCTTGTATTTCTGGAAGTTCTCCATCAATGTACTGCTGCAACCATTTTTGAATTATCTGCAGGAAGATTTTACTTGCGTGCAGTATTAATGATATTGTTCGATAATTTCCACATTCTGTGGGATCATCTTTCTTTAGAATGGGTACAAATATGGATCTCTCCCAGGCAGCTGGCCAGGTAGCTGTTTCCAAAATCTCTCGGTATAGTTGAGTGAGTGCTTCCAGTGGGGCATACTTTTGTCGAAACATCTCAATGAGTATCCCATCAATTCCCAGAGCCCTTTTTTTTTTTTTTGCCAATTCCTTCAGTGTAGCTTCAATTTTTTCCTTCAATACCATTGGTTCTTGATCATATGCCACCTCCTGAAATGGATGAACATTGACCAATCTTTTTGTCACAGCGACTTTGTATATTCCTTCCATTTTCTTATTATGTTTCCTGCTACATTCAATATTTTGCCCACTTAATCTTTTGATATTGCAACTCGAGGGTTAAATTTTTGTTTATTTCTTTCAGCTTGAGAAATGTCAAGTGTGTTCTTCCCTTTTGGTTTTCTAACTCCAGGTCCTTGCACATTTCTTTATAATAATTGACTTTGTCTTCTTGAGCTGCCCTTTGAAATCTTCTGTTGAGCTCTTTTGTTTAATCATTTCTTCCATTTGTTTTAGCCACTCTCCACTTAAGGCCAAGTTTCAGTGTCTCTTCTGACATCCCTTTTGGTCTTTTCTTCCTTTCCTGTCTTTTTAATGACCCCTTGCTTTTTTCATAGATGATGTTCTTGATGTCATCTCACAATTATTCTGGTTTTCAGTCATTAGTGGTCAGTGCATTAAATCTATTCTTTAGATGGTCTCTAAATTCAGGAGGGATATATTCAAGGTCATATTTTGGCTCTCGTGGACTTGTTTTAATTGTCTTCAACTTCAAGTTGAACTTGCGTACAAGTAGTTGATAGTCTGTTCCACAATCAGCTCCTGGCCTTGTATTGGCTGAAGATATTGAGCTTTTCCATACCCTCTTGCCACAGATGTAGTTGATCTGATTCCTGCATATTTCATCTGGTGAAATCCATGTGTATAGCCACCATTTGTGTTGTTGAAAAAAAGGTATTTACATTGAAAATGTCATTGGTCTCGCAAAATTCTTTCATGCGATCTCCAACATCATTTCTATCACCAAGACCAAATTTTCCAACTACCCATAAGTCTTCTTTGTTTCCAACTTTTGCATTCCAATCACCAGTGATAATCAGCACATTTTGACTGCATATGGACTCAATTTCAGACTGCAGAAGTTGATAGAAATCTTCAATTTCCTCATCTTTGGCTTTGGTAGTGGGAGTGTAAATTTGAATAATAGTAGTCTTGACTGGTCTTCCTTGTAGGTGTATGGATATTATCTTGTCACTGATAGCATTATACCTCAGAACAGATCTTGAGACATTCTTTGCGACGATGAATGCCACACCATTCTTCTTCAATTTGTCATTCCTGTCATGGTAGATCTTTTGGTTATCTGATATAAAAATGCCCAAAACAAGTCCATTTCAGTTCACTAATGCCTAGGATATCAATCTTTATACATTCCATTTCATTTTTGACAACTTCCAATTTTCCTAGATTCCTACTTCATAAATTCCATGTTCTGATTATTAATGGATGTTTGCAGCTGTTTCTTCTCATTTTGAGTTGTGCCACATCAACAAATGGAGGTCTAAAAAGCTCTACTTTATCCACATCATTAAGATCAGCTCTACTCTGATGAGGCAGCTCTTTCCCAGTCATATCTTGAGTGCCTTCCAATCTGAAAGGCTTATCTTCCAGCATTGTATCAGACAATGTTTCAAGGAATTCATAAAGTTGTCCAGCAATATATCAGACAGTGTTTCACTGCTATTTATAAGATTTTCACTGTCCAATTCTTTGAGAAGTAGATGGCCTCTTCCTTCTTCCAAGTCTGTCTCAGTCTAGAAGCTCCACTGAAACCTTTTCACCATGGGTGACCCTCTTGGCAATTGAAACACTGATGGCACAGCCTCCAGCCTCACAGCAACATGCAAGACACCACAGTACAACACACTGACAGACAAGTTCGTCTCCCTTAGCTTCCTGCCTGGGAGCTCTCCCTCTTACCTGTTCTGACCATGGCCCCTGACTGCCGTTTCCTTCCTGGGGTCTCAAATCTATAAGAGAAACTAAACTAAACCCACTGCCATCGAGTTGATTCCTACTTGTAGCAACCCTATAGGACAAAGTACTGCCCCAAAAGGTTTCCACATCTGTAAATCTTTACAAAAACAGACTGCCTCAACTTTCTTCCCACAATCTTAACCTGTCCAGAGGCTGGTGGGTTAACTACAGTGTTACCAGAGTTCCTCATAAGTATCTATCACAAACCAAACCAAACTCACTGCTGTTGAGTCAGGCCCAACTCATAGCGACCCCTCCTTGGGTTTCTGAGGTGATATCACTACAGAATTAGATTGCCCAACCTTTCTTCCAAGGAGTGGCTGGTGGATTTGAACTGCCAGCCTTCTGGTTAGCATTCAAGTGCCTTAGGCACTACGCCACCAGAGCTCCTATAAGTATCTATAAATGAACACAATGTAATGCACTGCCATGGAGTCAGATCTGACTCATAGCAACCCCTCCTTGTGTTTCCAAGGCAGTATCACTACAGAAGTAGATTGCCCAATCTTCCTTCCAAGTAGTGGCTGGTGGGTTTGAACCACCAACCTTCTGGTTAGCAGTCAAATGCCTTAGGCTCTAAACTACCAGTGCTCCTATAAGTATCTATAGGTATATATAAATACAAATATGTACATGCAGACACATATCATTGAAGACACAAATACATATATTCCTCAAACATAACTAATTACCTTTTAAGATGGGTTAAAAGGGATTGAAACTGTGGTAGTTAAGGTTGCTGTCATCTGCTAGGCCTGGTTGAGTGCCTGGGCAGCTGGATGTAGTTATTCCTCATTGTGAGATTGGCAATCAGTTCCATGGTGGAATCTACTGGGGCAGCTGAGTAGCTGCTTTAGGGATGTGGGCTGCTTCCAGTACATAATAAGCAGCTTTGAGAAGATCTCCAGCTTTTTGGAATGCTTGAACCCTATATGTAGCTAAGTCATTGTTCACCAGCTCCTGCCATGCCCTGCCAATCTTGGGACTTCTTCTGAACTTGAATTAGTGGCCTGTCATCTTGTTTAGTGATATCAGGACTGTGCCATTTCATTTGTCGACCGTGGCTTCGTCAGTCTCAGCAGCCAATTTCTGCCTGAATGAAGAAAAACCAGGAGAAATGAAGAAAAGAAGGGGGCTGGGAAGAAGAGGCAGAGCTGAAGACCAAGGTCAAGGGGCTTTTACCCAGCCCCTAGAGCCTGGTACTTTGAACTCGGACTTCTAGCCTCCAAAAATTGTAAGAATAAACTCCTGTTTGTAAAGCCCTTCCATTTGTCATATTTTAAGAGCAGCACAGAGGTAACTAAAACAGAAATTTAGGACCATACTTCTCTGGGACAACTCAGTCAATTGACATAACATATCTCACAAAAATCATTATCTGTATCCTATTTAAGTGAATAGTGTCTGGGGTCTTGAAAAATGTGTAAGTGGCCATGTAAGACACAGCTACAGGTCTCTTATCATCAGGAAAATGGTAACAAAAAGCTCAGATAAACCACAACCTCATGTACCCTGAAACCAGAACTAGATGGTAGCCAGCTATCACCACTGACTGTTCTGACCAAGATCACAGTAGATGGTCCTAGATAGAGTGGGAGAAAAATGTGGAGGAGAACTGAAATTGTTTTAAAAAAATTGAGGAAAAATAAAACAGACAAGCTAAAACAATACAGAACAGAAGACTCCCTGAGATTATCAACCTGACACAGTCTTTAAATCTAGGATCGAGGTTATTCCCTGAAATCACCGTTTAGCAAAACAGCAGTGGCACACAAGATAAAGCAGACTTCTTATAAGATTGGTATTCTGATTAAAAACCATCTGTATGAAGCCAAAGGTCAACAATTACTCAAAAACAAAGATGAGAAGATAAGGGGCAGGAAAACTAAAATACTGGAAATGGGAAAAAACAGAACACAAAGAAAATATTGATGCCTTGTAACAAATGTAACTACTGTTGCTGAACAATCTGTGGGAAAATTGTCAAATGGAAACCTAAATTACTGTGCAAATTTCACCAAAACCTCAATAGAATATTTTATTTTAAAATAGCAATACCAGAGTTTAACCAGAGTTAAAGCCAAAACTCAGAAATTATTTACTATATTCAGCTACTACTGAAAGATCTAAGAAATATGGATTAATGGAGACTCCCAAGCCCACCAAACTCAGTGGTGACAAATCAAATTCCAACTCACATCAATCCTATAGCACAGAGTAGAACTGCCCCAGAGGATTTCCAAGGCTATAAATATTTACAGAAGCAGGCTGCTGGGTCTCTCTCACACAGAGTGGCTGATAGGTTCAAATCTCTGTCCTTTCAGTTAACAGGTAAGCATTTAACTGTGCCACCAGGGCACCTGGATGAGGACTCAGCCAGCAGGAACTACTGCCTAGAGGCAGACAGGCAGACAGGTAGGATTTGAGATGGTGGAACAAAGCAAGAAACATGGGGATAGACCAAAGCCATTGAGTAAGTCTGTGCTTTGCCTTAGGTTTTAGAAATCTTTATTAGCATAAGCCTTATGTTATATAGATGGACCTCTGGTGGTGCAGTGGCTAAGGCGTTCAACTGCTAACCAAAAGGTCTGTGGTTTGAAGCCTCTAGCTGCTCTGCAGGAGAAAGATGAAAAAGTTATAGTCTTGGAAACCCCATGTCGTCGTTCTACTCTGTCCTAAAGGGTCACTATGAGTCAGAATTGACTCAATGGCAGCGGTTTTGGGTGTGTTATATATGAGCCTTGGTGATGCAGTGCTTAAGTGTTCAGATGCTAGTGGAAAAGTAGGTCGTTCAAATCCGTGAACTGCTCCTCAGAAAGATTACAATCTTGAAACATTATGGGACAGTTCTACCCTGTCCCATAGGGTCACTGTGAGTCAGAATCAACTCAATAGTAATGGGTTTATTTTATGTGTGTGCATATATGTGTGTGTGCACACATGTACACACAAACATACACATGCACAAACACACATATACATATATA
>NW_006922417.1:315022-334398 GCF_000298275.1 Orycteropus afer afer
GGGTATATATCTATATCTTTATCTATACACATATACATACTTCCTGGGTAGTACAAACAGTTACCATGCTTGTCTGCTAACCTAAAGGCTGGAAGTTTGATTCCATCCTGAGGAACCTCAGAAGAAAGGTGTGGCAAACTACTTCTGAAGATGGGTGTGGCAAGGGTTGGGATCAACTTGCTGACAACTTGTATTTGAGATATATACATATACATAGATATGTGTGTGTGTGTATATACACACAAATATAAAGATATAGATACAGACTATATCTATATCTGACTAATATCAACGTTATGCCCAATAGAATGAAATGTCCAGTCCTGCACCATGCTCACAATCATTGCTTTGTTTGAGCCCATTGTTGGGGCCATCTTATTGAGGGTCTTCCTTTTATCTACTAACTCTCTGCTTTACCAAGTATGATATCCTTCTCCAAGGTCTAGTCCCTCCCAATAACATGTTCAAAGGAGATGAGATGAAGTTGCACCATCATAGTTTCTAAGGAGCATTCTGCCTGTATTTTTTCCAAGACAAACTTGTTTATTCTTCTGGTAGTCCATGGCATATTCCATATTCTTCACCAACACCATAATTCAAAGACATCAATTCTTCAATCTTCCTTATTCATAGTCCACATTTCCCAAGCATATGAGGTGGTTGAAAATACATGTTTGGATCAGGCACACATTAGCCCTCTAAGTGACATCTTGACTTTTGAACACATTAAATAGATCTTTTACAGCAGATTTGTTACTGCAACACACCATTTGACTTCTTGACTGCTGCTTCCATGGGCATTGTGGATTCAAGTAAAATGAAATCCTTGACAACTTCAGTCTTTCCTTCATTTATCATGATGTTACTTATTAGTCAGTTGTGAGGATATTTGTTTTCTTTATGTTCAGGTTTAGTCCACACTGATGACTGTAGACTTTGATTGATCTTCATCAGTAAGTACTTTGAATAAGTACATGCACTAGTAAGGGCTTCTCCATTTTGAACAAGCAAGGTTGTGTCATCTCCATATCACGAGTCAAAAAGAAGTCATTCTCCAATCTTGATATTACATTCTTCTTCATGTTGTTCATATTCTCAGACTATTTTCTCAGCATATAGATTGAATAAGTATGGTGAATGTATACAACCCTGGCACACACCTTTCCTGATTTTAACCCACAAATTATCCCTCTGTTCCGTTTGAATGATAGCTTCTTTGTCTATATAGAGGTTCCACTTAAACATAATTAAGTATTTTGAAATTCACATTTTTCACAGTATTTTCCATAATTTCTACACTGTCAACTGCCTTTGCACAGTCAATAAAACACAGATATATCTGGTATTTGCTGCTTTCAGCCAAGCTCCACCTGACATTGGCGATGATATCCCTCATTCTATGCTCCCTTCTGAATTTCTGGCAGTTCTCTGTTGATGCTCTGCTGTAACCATTTTTGAATTTTATATAAGAGTTATATTTTAAAGTCAAAATTCAGTAAGAGAAACAGAAGTAACTTGATTTTACTTATTTTTAAATAAATTATTTTTTAAATTGTGATTTAAGTGAAAAATTACAGAGTAAATCAGTTTTTCATTCAGCAATTCACACATGTTTTATTTTATGACACTCATTGCAATCCCCACAATGTAACAGCATTCTTCTCACTTCCTCCCTGTGTTCCTTCCTTTGTTCTTTCTGATGCCTCACTGTTGTCAAAGCTTTCCCTGGACAAATACTATTATTTGGATCTCATTGTTCCAATGAGTGTTGATTGTTCTAATGAGTGTGTATCTCCTTGGTATTATTGTTTACCATATAGGCTTGTCTATTGTTTCTCTGAATGTTGACCCAGGATTGTAAGTTCAGTTTCTCTTGATGGACGTCTAATGGCCATAGTCTTTGAGGTTCCACTAATCTCTACCAGACCCTTAAGCACAGTCTTTTTTACTGAGTTTTGTTTCACATTTCTCTCCCACTCTATCTGTCATGCTGTGGTGGCTTATGTGTTGTTGTGAGGCTGGAGGCTATGCTGTCAGTATTTCAAATACCAGCAAGGTCACCCAAGGTGGACAGGTTTCAGTGGACCTTCCAGATTGAGACAGACTTGGCAGAAGGAAGAGGCCATCCAGTTCTCAAAAAATTATCCTGGGAAAACCTTATGAACAGCAGTGAAACACTGTCTGATATGTTACTAGAAAACTTTATGAATAGCCCTGAAACATTGTCTGATATAGTGACAGAAGATGAGCCCCTCAGGTGAGAAAGCCTTCAAAATATGACTAGGGAAGATCTGCCTCCTCAGAATAGAACTTAACTTAATGATGCAGATGGAGTAAAGATTCCTCGACCTCAATTTGCTGATGTGGCACCACTCAAAATGAGAAGAAACAACTGCAAACATCCACTAATAATCAGAACATGGAATGTACAAAGTATGAATCTAGGAAAATAGGAAGTTGTCAAAATGAAAATGAATGGATAAAGATTGATATCCTATGCATCAGTGAGCTGAAATGGGCTGGTTTTAGCCATTTTGAATTAGACAACCATATGATCTACTATACCAGGAATGAAAAATTGAAGAATGGTGTGGCATTCATCATCACCAAGAATGTTTCAAGATATATCCTGAGGTACAGTGCTGTCAGTGATTGGATAATATCAATCCACCTACAAGGAAGGCCAGTTATTACCACTATCATTCAAATTTACACACCAACCACCAAAGCTAAAGACGAAGAAATTGAAGATTTTTACCAACTTCTGCAGACTGAAATTGACCAAACATGCAATGGAAATGTTTTGGTGGATGATAACTGATGGATTATTACTGATAATTGGAATGCAAAATTTGGATACAAAGAAGAATCACCAGTAGCTGGAAAGTGTGGCCTTGGTGATAGAAATGATGCTGGAGATCACATGACAGAATTTTGCAACACCAACTACTTATTCATTGCCAATACATTTTTTCAACAACATAAACAGCAGCTATACACATGGACTTTGCCAGATGGAATATACAGGAATCCAATAGACTACATCTGTAGAAAGAGGCGATGGAGAAGCTCAATATCTTCAGCCAACTTCTCACATGCATGTTCAAGTTGAAGCTGAAGACAATTAAAACAAGTCTATGAGAGACAAAATATGACCTTGATTATATCCCTCCTGAATTTAGAGACCATCTAAAGAATAGATTTGATGAACTGAACATTGAAGTCCAAAAACCAAAGAAAATGTGGAATGACACCAAGAGCATCATACATGAAGAAAGCAAAAGGTCATTAAAAAGACATGAAAGGAAGAAAAGACCACAATGGATGTCAGAAGAGACTCTGAAACTTGCCCTTGAATAGAGAGTAGCTAAAGCAGATGGAAGAAATGACAGGATAAAAGAGCTGAACAGAAGATTTCAAAGGGCAGCTTGAGAAGACAATGTCAATTATTATAATGAAATTTTCAAAGACCTGAAGTTAGAAAACCAAAAAGAAAGAACACACTTGGCATTTCTCAAGCTGAAAGAACTGAAGAAAAAATTTATGCCTCGAGTTGAAATATTGAAAGATTAAATGGGCAAAATATTGAATGATTAAGGAAACATCAAAAGAAAATGGAAGGAATACACAGAGTCACTGTACATAAAAGATTTGTTGATGTTCATCCATCTCAGGAGGTGGTATATGATCAAGAACCACTGGTACTGAAGGAAAAAGTCAAGGCTGCAGTGAAGGAAGTGGTGAAGAACAAGGCTTCAGGAATTGAAAGAATACCCATTGAGATGTTTCAACAAACGGACACCATGCCTGAGGCATTCACTCATCTGTGCCAAGAAATTTGGTTGCCAATTTTACAGACCAACTACCTAGAATATCTATATTTGTACCCATTCCAAAGAAAGGTGATCAAGCTGAATGTAGAAATTATTGAACAGTATCATTAATATCTCACACAAGTAAAATCTTGCTGATGATAATTCAAAAATGGTTGCGCAGTATATTGACAAAGAACTTCTAGAAATGCAAGCTGGATTCAGAAGAGGATATGGAATGAGGGATATCATTGCTGATGTCAGATGGATCTTGGTTGAAAGCAAAGAATATCAGAAAGATGTTTACTTGTGATTTATTGATTACACAAAAGCATTCAATTGTATGGACCATAACAAATTATAGATAAAATTGAGAAGAACGGGAATTCCCAAATGCTTAATTGTGCTCATGAGGAACCTGTACATAGACCAAGAGACTGTTGTTCAAATAGAACAAGGGGATATTATATGGTTTGAAATCAGGAAGGGACTGTGTCAAGGTTGTATCCTTTCATCATAGTTATTCAATCTGCATGATGAGCAAATAATCTGAGAAGCTGGACTATATGAAGAAAAGCATGGCATCAGTACTGGAGAAAGAGTCACTAACAACCTGCGATGTTCAGATGACACAACCTTGAAAGTGAAGATGATTTGAAACACTCACTAATGAAGATTAAAAACTACAGTCTGCAGTATAGATCACATCTCATCATAAAGAAAATGAAAATCCTCACAACTGAACCAATAAGCAGTATCATGATAAATGGAGGAGATTGAAGTTTTCAAAGATTTCATATTATTTGGTTCCACAATCAGCACCAACAGAAGCCAAAAAGAAAAAAACAAAAAACACACACACTGCCATTGAGTCAGATCTGACTCATAATGACCCCTCCTTGAGTTTCTGAGGCGGTATCACTAGGGAAGTAGATTGCCCAACCTTCTTTCTGAGGAGTGGCTCTAATATACTCAAGGATATATTTGCAGCATATATAAACACATATGTAGAAATATCTTGTGCCAGACCTATATATATTCATGCATGTAGTGTCATTTGTCTTCACACCCTTGTTCAGCTTGAGTTTCTAACTGTGTATCTATCTACTCATAGGTTATTGTTGTTACAATTATTGCTGAATTGGGTATGTAAAAATGTTTACCTTTGTTGCCTTTAACTCTTGTGTTCCTCCCAGTGTCTTCCCATACCTTGACCATTTTATGCTGACCTCCCCCTTATTGTATATTGACTTTCCCTTAACCCAAGTTAATAATTGTCTACCCTAGTTAGTTATTTCCAACCCCCCATCCCTCCCATTCCTGGTAAACATCAAAGAAAGATTCTCTCTGTATGTAAACTTTCATGATTTTTTATACTAGTAGTCCCATAAAATATTTGTCTCTAGTGATTAACTAATTTCACTCAGCACAATGTCCTCTAGGTTTATTCCTGTTATGAGATGTTTTACAAATTAGTCATGATCTTTCACATTATGCAATATTTCATTGTGTGTACACATCTCAGTTTGTTTACCATTGATTGGTTAATGGACCCATAAGCTGTTTCCATCTTTTTGCTATTGTGAATAATACTGTAATGCACATGGTTGTGCATATATCTGTTTGTGTCATGGTTCTTATTCCCTTAGGATATATACCTAGTAGTGACATTGCTGGATCAATATATGCTATTTTTTTCCCAACTTTTTAAGGAAGTGTCATATTGTTTTTCATAGTGGTTGTACCATTTTATTGTCCCACCAATAGTGTATTAAGATACCAGTATCTCCATACCCTCACCAGCATTTCCTGTTTTCTGTTGTGTTTTTTTTTCAACTTTGATATTAATGATGGGTAGGATGATAATCACATTGTTTTTTTGACTTGCATCTCTACAGTGCTAATGACTGTGAGCAATTTTTTAATGTGTTTGTTAGCCAACTGAATGTCTTTTTGAGGAAGTGCATATCCATGTCCTTTGGCCATTTTTTAATTGAATTTTTTGTCTTTTTATTGTTCAGATGTTGAAATTTCCCACAAATTTTAGAGGTAAGTCCCTTGTCCTATATGTTATTGTTGTTGTTGTCAGGTGCTGGAGAGTTGTCTCCAACTCGTAGCAACCCTATGCACAGCAGAACGAAACACCACCTAGTCTTGTGCCAACCTCATGGCCCTTGCTATACCTGTAACACACATATATCACAAGGTGTAATATAGGTCCTATATGCCATTGCCAAAAAAATTTTCCCCATCTATAGGTTCTCTTATTTACCGTTTTGACAGTCTTTTGATGTGCATAATGTTGGATTTTTAGAAGATGCCAGTCATCTAGTTTGCCTTCTGCTGTGATGCATGTTTAGTTATGTTTGATAGTATATTCATGCCATCGATTCTTTTTTATTTATTTATTTTTTATTTTAAGAGCTTGTTTTACATTGAACATAATGTGTACATTTAGTTTCATTCCCCATTCGGCATATCCAATCTTAACCCAGTCTTCTTCCCTTCCTACCCGATAATCCTCCCCTCTGCCCGTCATACTTATGCACTCCTATTTGTCCTGCATTTCTTCAGTTTGAATGTTGGTCCTCTGGTGTCCCATGGTCTGTTGTTCTAAGGGATGTATTACCACAAAGTATGTGGGTGCATCATCCTGAGTTGAGTGGTCTGGGTGTACATCTTGTTAGCTATTGGGCTGAGAGCCCACCCCTGGAAGTGAGTTATATTCCAGGTGCATTCCAGGGTATTCTAGGGCTATAGTATTGGGAATCTCACCAGATTTCAACTGACCAGGAATTCTGGTCATTATTGAGTTGTTTTTTTTTTTTTTTGTTTCACGTTTTCCCTCCCACTTTATCGAGGATCTCCAGATTTGATCCTTTCCTGAGTGGCTGGCATTGGTAGCCGGGCACCATCTAGTTCTTCTGGTCTCGAGGTCCATCATGTCCTCCTAGGGCTGCTTGTTTCTAAATGCCCTTTTTTTTTTTTTTCGGTCTTCTTCACTTCTGACGCTAGGAGATCTTTAGCTGCATCATAGATGGCCACTTGAAAGCTTTTAAGACCCCATTCACTACTTGTCAATGTAGGCTGTGGAGCAACGCTTTTATGTATTTTGTGCCAATTGAATCTGGTGTCTGCCAGTACTGTGGTCCTGAGGCAGTAAATCTATTGGATCTCTCTCCCATAGTGTCTGGTTGTCTGTGAGGGATTATTCTGTGACTGTCTTCTATTGTTTCTGTAAGGACTGCAGATATTTTGTATCACTGGTGTCTGTGCAAGATTAGCCTCAGCTGAATCTATCCTTGGTCTAGAGTGCACTTCTATTCACTGACCCTCTCTGATCATCTCAGGTGTTTATGTGTTTATCTGTATAGCCTAGTGTTTGGTGTTAATGGCAATGCGGTATTGTGGACACATGGGTTGGTATTAGCATCTGTCGTCTATCTCTTGTGTACATAATGTGGTGTCCTCCCATTTCCTAATGTTATAATAGTGGTCATATATCCTTCCTGTATATCCCTTCCCCTACCCATGTCAGCGTGTCGGCCCCAACAAGCCCGAAATTAATCCCTCCTCTTCCCTCCCCATCCTGGTAACCTACTAGGTGAGTTCCCTTTCCCAAGCAAACTCATGTCTGTCTTTTTACAGTAATGGGCTCAGACAGTACTTGTCCTTCTGCGATTGACTTATTTCACTCAGCAAAATATCCTCTGGGTTCATTCACATTGCGAGATGATTCACATATCCCTCATTGTTCTTTAATGTGGCATAGTATTCCATTGTGTAGACATACCATAATTTGGTTATTCACTCATCTATTGATGGGCATTTAGGTTGTTTCCATCCCCTTGCTATAGTGAATTGTGCTGTGATGAACATAGGTGTACATATGCCTGTTTGTGTGCTATCTCTCACCTCTTTAGGATATATTCCTAGTAATGGAATTACTGGGTTAAATGGTACTTCTATTTTCAGTTTTTTAAGGAAATGCCATACCATTTGCCACAATAGTTGTACCATTTTACAATTCCACCAGCAGTGTACAAGAGTTCCAATCTTTCCACAACCTCACCAGCATTTGTTACTATCTTACTTGTTGAACTTTGCTATTATTGCTGGAGTGAGATGATATCACATTGTTGTTTTGATTTGCATCTCTCTAATGATTAATGATCGTGAAGAATTTCTCATGTGTTTGTTGGCTGCCTGTATATCTTCTTTGGTGAAGTGTCTGTTCAAGTCTTTTGCCCATTTGTGAATTGGGTTATCTGTCTTTTTGGTGTTGAGGTGTAGAAGTTTTCTATAGATTTTTAGAGATAAGTCCTTTATCAGATATGTCATAGGCAAATATCTTCTCCCAATCTGTAGGTTCTCTTTTTACCATTTTGACAAAATCTTTCAATGCACACAAGAATTTAATTTTTAAGAGGTCCCAGTCATCTAGCTTCTCCTTTATCTTCTGCACATGTTGGGTTATGCATGATAGTGTATTTATGCCATAAATTAGGGCTCCCAGATTTTCCCCTATTTTATCTTTGATGTATTTTATACTTTTGGGTTTTATATATAAGTCTTTGATCCAGCTTGAGGGTTTTTTTTTTTTTTTTTTGTATATGGGGTGAGATATGGGTCTTGTTTCATTTTTCTACAGGTGGATATCCAGTTTTGCCAGCACCATTTGTTTAAGAGGTTGTCTTCCTCATTTAATGGGTTTTGGACCTTTGTCAAAAGATCAAATGCCCATAGATGGATGGGTCTATATCTGGATTTTCAATTCTGTTCCATTGGTCTATCTGTCTATCATTATACCAATACCATGCTGTTTTGACTACTGTGGCTGTATAGTAGTTCTTATGATCTTGGATTGTGAGACCTCCCACTTTGCTTTCCTTCTTGAGAAGTGCTCTGCTTATTCGAGCTCTTTTATTCTTTTCCATATGAAATTAGTAGTTAGTTTTTCCATGTCCTTAAAAAATTTTGTTGAAATCTTGATCTGGATTGTGTTAAATGTATAGATTGCTTTAGGTAACATTGACATTTTCACAATGTTTAGTCTACCTATGCACGAAAAAGTAGGTTCTTCCATTTACATAGTGTCCTTGTTGTCTTTTGTACCAGTGTTTTATAGTTTTCTCTGTATATGTCTCTTGTATCTCTGGTGAGGTGTATGCTTAGATATTTTATTATAATTATTTTTTTAGCTATAATAAATGGTGGGAGCTCTGGTAGCATAGTGGCTAAGACACTTGCCTGCTAACCAGACGGCTGGCGGTTCAAACCCACCAGCCACTCCTCGGAAGGAAGGTTGGGCAATCCTACTTCCGTAGTGATACTGCCTCGGAAACCCAAGGAGGGGTCGCTATGAGTCGGGGCCGACTCGACGGCACATAACAACAACATAATAAATGGTATTGTTTCCTTTTTTTTTTTTTTCCCCCCAGAGGACTCCTTGCTGGTGCAGAGAAATCCAACTGATTTTTGTATGTTAATCTTGTATCCTGCCACTTTGCTGAACCTCTCTATTAGTTCCAGTATTTTTTTTATTGAGTCCCTTGGGTTCTCTATGTACAGGATCATGTCATCTGTAAATGGAGATAATTTTAATTCCTCTTTGCTAATTTGTATGCCTTTTTTCTCAGTATTGCCGTATTGCCCTGGCCAGGACTTCCAATACAATGTTAAATAGAAGTGGTGATAGAGGGCATCCCTGTCTGTGTCCAGTTCATAAGGAGAATGCCTTAAATCTTTCTCCATTAATAATGGTATTGGTCATTGGCTTTGCATATATACCCTTTATTATGTTGAGGAATTTCCCTTCTATCCCTATTTTACTGAGCATTCAAAACAAGAATGGATGTTGCATTTTATCAATGGCTTTTCTGCATCAATTGATATGATCATATGGTTCTTTTCCTTTGTTTTGTTTATGTGGTGGATTACACTGATTTATTTTCTGATGTTGAATCACCCTTGTAAACCTGGTATGAATCCCACTTGGTCCAGGTATTAATTTTTTGATATGTTGTTGGATTCTGTTGGCCAGGATTTTTTAAAAGATTTTTGCGTCTATGTTCATGAGTGATATTGGTCTATAGTTTCCCTTTCTAGTGGTGTCTTTTCCTGGTTTTTGTATTAGTGTTATGCTTGCTTCATAAAATTAGTTTGGGAGTATTCCATCTTTTTCTATGTTCTGGAATAGCTTGAGTAGCGTAGGTGTCAACCTATTTGTTGGAGATGATGAGTTGGAGTGTTGATTTTGTTTCTTTCCTCTTTTTTGATGTATGCATTTATTGCTATAAACTGTCCTCTGAGTATTGCTTTCACTGTGTCCCATAGGTTTTGGTAGGATGTATCTTCATTGTCATTTGTTTCTCAGAAATTTTTTATTTCAGATTTTATCTGTTCTGTTACCCAGTAGGTCTTGAGCAGTGAGTTGTTCAGCTTCCATATGTTTGATGCTTTTTCCTTGCTCTTTCTATTATTAATTTCTAGTTTTATAGCCTTGTGGTCTGAGAAGATGCTTTGCAGTATTTCAGTGCTTTTGAATTTATTGAGGCTTGTTTTATGTCCTAGCACATGGTCTATTCTGGAGAAGGATCCATGTGCACTGGAAAAAAATATGAATTGTGGTTTTGTTGGGTGAAATGTTCTATATATGTCTATGAGGTCTAGTTGGTTGATTGTACTGTTGAGCTCTTCTGTATCCTTATCGAGGTTTTTTCCAGTTGACCTGTCCCTCCTTGAAAGTGGTGTGTTAAAGTCTCCTACTACTATTGTACAGTTGTCTATTATCCGTTTTAACTCAGTTAATATATGTTTCACATACTTTGGAGCACTTTCATTGGGTGCATAAGTATTTATTATTGTAATGTCTTCTTTGTCGATTGACTCTTTCAGCATCGTATAATGCCCATCCTTGTCTCTTAAGATGTTTTTCACCTTAATATCTATTTTATCAGAAATCGTAATTGCTACCCCTGCCCTTTTTTGGTTTCCATTGGCTTGGAATATTCTTTTCCATCCCTTAACTCTTTATTTGTTTTTATCTTTGTGTCTAAGGTGGGTCTCTTATAGTCAGCATATTGATGGGTCTTCTTTTCTTATCCAGTATGCCACTCTCTTTCTCTTGATAGGTGCATTTAGTCCATTCATAGTGAGTGTAATTATTGATAGGTATGAATTGATTAGTGTCATTCTATTGTGTTTTTTTGTCACGTTGTTGGTGCTTCATTGGTCCTTATATTTTTCTGTGCTGAGTTCAGTTTATTGGCTAATGCTTTCTCCCTTTTCTTCTTTAGAGTTGGTTTTGTGCTTATTAAACCCATATGCTTTTCTTCCTTCTGATTTCCTTAGAAGAATTGTTACTTTTCTCTGGTTACCTTGGTGTATATTCTTGTCTCTACATTTTTAGAACAGGGTGTACTGTGAAGACATTGTCCTGTTTTCCTCTCCATTTGAGGGTCTGTACCTAGAAGTTTTATTCCCTCTGATAGATGAGTTGCTATTGTTGTCTGCTGATTGAGTTCCTTGGTTTTTAAGGTACAATATTTTATGGTCTTATTTTGAATATTTATTTCTGATTTTGTTTTAGTGTTGATGCCACATATCCTGGTTTTGTTGATCTCTGTTGTGGATTCTCTATTGCAAGGACTTTCTTAAGCATTTCTTGTAGGGTTGGTCTGGTTTTCACAAAATCCCTTAATTTCTGTTTGTCTGAGAATGCCTTGATTTTGCCCTCATATTTGATACATAATTTGGCTGGATATAGGATTCTTGGTTGGAAGTTCTTTTCCTTCAGTATTTTATATATGCCATCCCATTGGCTTCTTGCCTGCACAGTTTCTGCTGAGTAATCAGAGCTCAGCCTAATTGTTTGATTATTATCAGTAATACTTCTTTTTTCCCAGGCAGCTCTCAAAATTTTTTCTTTGTCTTTGGTTTTGGAAAGTTTGATTATAATATGCCTTGGCGTTTTTCTCTTAGGATCTATCTTGTGTGGGGTTCTATGAACTTCTTGGACAAATATCTTTTCTTCCTTCATGCTATGGGGGAAGTTTTCTGTTAGCAGGTCTTCCACAATTTTCTTGGTGCTCTTTTTCGCCTCTTCTTGTTCTAGAATTCCAGTGAGTCTTATATTGTTTCTTCTCATGTCATTGCAGATAATTCTTAGGCCTCTTCATTTCTCTTGAAACTTTGTTCTGATTTTTCTTCATACAGGCTAGTGTCCAGGGATTTGTTTTCTAGTTGGGATATGCGTTCTTCCTACTCTTTTGTGCTTCTACTGTGTTGTGTAATTCTATTATTTTGGTACTCATCTTCTGCATTTCTAATTGCTGTTTTTGTATGAGTTCTGATTGTGCGTTAACCTTATTATTCTGTTCCTCATTGATATTCCTGAGTTCCTCGAGAACTGTCTGTATTCTCCTTGTTTCTGTTTGGGGTTTCCTTAGGCTCTTTTATAGCTCTATAAACATATCTTCTCAATTCCTTCTCAGATGATTTTATTGCCTCCTCTTCCTCATGTATAATGAGACCTTTGGTTGTGGTTTTGTTTCTAATGCCTTGTCTTGTTGTTTTTTGTTGTTGTTTGTTTGTTTGATTTGAGGTTGCCTATTGTTTCCTAGACATTTTCAGTTTGTCTTTAACTGTTGGTCACATGTTGATTTGTTTTGTCTTGGTTTTATGATTTAATATTTTCAGAAGGTGAAGTTGGTGTATTTTATTTTGTTTAATTATTAATTCAGGTATGCTGGTCGCTCTGAAGTTTTCTTTGTGATGTTGGAATCACTGTATAGAATGTGGATATGGGTTTCTATTTGTTGTTAGGAAGGTTCAGAGTTCCAAACGGGAGGTTTTATGTAGGCTGAATATTGTTTCTTCTATTGGATGAATGAAGTTATTGGTGGAGGATTTGGGAGCGGAAAAAGGAAAGCTTGTTGTTGCTATGGGTGGTTTCTAGGGCTTTGAGTGGACTGCTACTTGTACTGTTACTTAAAAGCCCCTGGCTCAATTTCAGGAAAAACTCTGGTTGTTAGGGGGTCATCATTCTCCGCCAGGCTAAGACACATGCAAAAACCCTGTTCCCAAGTTCCCTCAGCGCCAAAAAGCTGACCCAGGGCAACTTCTTGGCTCCACGATCAGCTGCGGGTGCTTCTCTCTCTCTGCCACACCTGCCTGTGGCACGGGCACAACCCACCCAGACAATTATTGGCTTGGGAGATTGTCTTTAAGTCTTCCCACTGCTCCGCGGTCAGCTATGGGTATTTCTCTCTCCGCTGGCCTGCCCATGGTGCCGGCCCAACCCAACCTGACTACGATCAGCTCAGGAGTTTGTCTTTAAGTCCACCCACCTGTGGTGCCAAAGACACACTCAGTTTCAGCTGCACTGGAGTCAGAAGAATGCCTGTTAGTAATCTGTGGTCTCAATTTTAGTGAAAAAATTTAGCACAAACCTTTCATTGCCACCAAGCATTTTCAGTGGCCCGCTGATGGGGGGAGTGAGTCTACCCTCCTGGAGCTCTCTGTTTGGGTTTCAGTGGTTCTGGATGTGTCTGCTTGCACCTAGCCAACTCAAGTTACCAGTAAAATCTGGTGCTGAAGATAGATCTTTGGTGATCGCTGTTATGGTGGTGTGGTCACTGGTATGCTGATATGGGGTGCCTTCTGCCTTGACCTGGGGAGGTTTTGGATGGCCATTCTTGCCTGCTGGTTGCTCCCCCAAGGAAGTCCCTAATGGCCTTTCTCCACTGCCTGTCCCTGTTGCACAAGGTAGATCTTTAGTTCCTTCCCCTGTACCTTTCCTCCAATTCTACTCCTTTGAATTTGGTGCACTCTGACTTAGTGTGTTGTTAGAGCACCAAAATCCCTAATTCAAACTGCTGTACCCACTTTTTCAAGTACTAAGATGCTAGAGGGAAATAACATGGTGATTACTGAGGAGACACCATTTTGAATCCTCATGTCATGTATTCTGGCATCCAATTTGTCCCTCCTTTTTTTTTTATTAATGATCTTTATGATTTTAGGTTTCACATTTAAACATTTGATCCATCTTGAGTAAGTTTTTGTATATGATGAGAGATATCAATCCTGTTATATATTTTTCTGCAAACAGATAACTAATTTTGCCAGTACCATTTGTTAAAGAGACTATCTCTTTCCCATTTAATGGGTTTTGGCCAGTTGTCAAAAATTGACTGTCCATAGGTAGATAGATTCATTTCTGGGTTCTCAATTCTATTCACTTAGTCTCTATGTCAGTCATTCTATCAATACCAGACTGTTTTGAGTACTGAGTGTCTACTAGGTTTTGAGATTAGGAAGTATCAGACCTCACACTTTGTTCTTCTTCTTTAGTAGTGCTTTGCTTATCCAGTGTCTCTTTATTTTCCATATAAAGTTGGTGAATAGTTTTCCATCTCTTTAAAAAATGATGATGAGCTCTGGGTAGAGATTGCATTATCTCTGTAGGTAATTTTGGGTTTGCTGTTGTTGCTGTTAGGTGCCATCGAGTCATCTCTGACTCATAGCAACCCTATGTACAACAGAATGAAACTTCCCAGTCCTGTGCCAACCTCACAATCCTTGCTACACCTGAGCTCATCATTGCAGCCATGGTGTCATTCTGTCTTATTGAGAGTCTTCTCCTTTATCATCAACCCACCACTTACCAAGCATATTCTTTTCCAGATGATGATTCCTTCTGACAACATGACCAAAGTAAGTGAGATGAAGTCTGGCCATTCTTGCTTCCAAGGAGCATTCTGAGTGTACTTTCTCCAAGAGAGATTTGTTAGTTCTTTTAGCAGTCCATGGTACTCTCAGTATTCTTCACTAACACCACAACTCAAAAGCATCAGTCTTCTTCAGTCGTCCTTAGTCATTATTCAGCTTTCATGAATATGAGGTAATTGAAAAATGCCATGGCTTGGGTTAGGCACACCTTAGTCTTCAAGGAGACATTTTTGGTCTTCAGCACTTGAAAGGGTCTTTTACAGCAGATTAATTGCAATGTCTGATATAATGTCTAAATACATTGTCTGATGTCTTGACTGCTGCTTCCATTGATGTTGATTGTAGAACCAAGTAATAAGAAGTCTTTGACAACTTCAATCTTTTCTCCATCTATCATAATGCTGCTTATTGGTTCAGTTGTGAGGATTTTTGTTTTCTTTATATTGAGATGTAATCCATATAGCAGACTGCAGTCTTTAAACTTCATCAGCAAGTGCTGCAAGTCATTCTCATTTTTTTGTCAAACAAAGTTGTGTTATTTGCGTATCTCAGATTGTTAGTGAACCTTCCTCCAATTGTTATGACATGTTTTTCTTCATATAGTCCAGCTTCTTGGATTATTGGGTGCTCTGGTGGTGCAGTGCCTAAGGCATTTGACTGCTAACTAGAAGGCTGGTGGCTCAAACCCACCAACTGCTTCTTGGAAGGAAGGTTCGGCAATCTACTTCCGTAGTGATACCACTCGGAAACCAAAGGAGGGTCGTTATGAGTCGGATCCAACTCCATGGTAGTGAGTTTGGTTTTTACTTGTTCTTGAATAATTTGCTCATCATACATATTGAATAAGTATGGTGAAAGGATACAACCCTGGTGCACTCCCTTCCTGATTTTAAGCCACGCAGCATCTCCTTGTTCTGTTTGAACGACAGCATCCTGGTCTATGTACAGGTTCCTCATGAGTACAATTAAGTGTTTTGGAATTCCTATTCTTTTCAATGTTTTCCATGATTTGTTATAAGCCACACAATTGAATGCTTTTGCATACTCAATTAAACACAAGTAAACATCTTTGTGGTATTCTTTGATTTGAGCCAAGATCCATCTGACATCAGCTACGATATCGCTCATTCCATGTCTTCTTCTGAATCCAGCTTGAATTTCTGAAAGTTCTCTGTCAATATACTGCTGCAACCATTTTTAATTATCTTCAGTAAGATTTTACTTGTGTGATATTAATGAGATTGTTTGATAATTTCCACAATCTGTGGGATCACCTTTCTTTGCAATGGGTACAAATATGAATCTCTTCCATCAGTTGGCCAGGTAGCTGTCTTCCAAATCTCTTATCATAGCCAACGAGTGCCTCTACCATGACATCCATTTGCTGAAACATCTCAATTGGTATTCCATCAATTCCTGGAGCCTTTGCTAATTCCTTCAGTGCAGCTTTGACTTCCTTCAGTACCATTGGTTCTTGATCATAGGCCAACTCCTGAAATGGATGAATATCAACCAACTCTTTTTTGTTCAGTGACTCTGTGTATTCCTTCCATCTTCTTTTGATGATTCCTGCATCATTCAATATATTTCCCATAGAATCTTTCAATATCACAACCTGAGGTTTAAATTTTTTCTTAACTTCTTTCAGCTTGAGAAATGCTGAGCGAGTTCTTCCCTTTTGGTTTTCTAACTCAGGTCTTTGCACATTTCATTATAATAATTGACTTTGTCTTCTCAAGCTGCTCTTTGAAATCTTCTGTCCAACTCTTTTATCTTGTCATTTCTTCCATTTGCTTTAGCTACGCTCTGCTCAAGGGCAAGTTTCAGAGTCTCTTCTGACATCCATTGTGGTCTTTTCTTCTTTTCCTGTCTTTTTAATGACCTTTTGCTTTCTTCATGGATGATGTTCTTGATATCATCCTACAATTCCTCTGGTTTTCAGTCATTAGTGTTCAATTCACCAAATCTATTCTTCAGATGGTCTCTAAATACAGGAGGGATATAATCAAGGTCATATTTTGGCTCTCATGAACTTCTTTTAACTGTCTTCAATTTCAAGTTGAACTTGCATATGAGCAGTTGATGGTCTGTTCCACAATTGGCTCCTGGCCTTGTTTTGGCTGAAGACACTGAGTTTTTCCATCGCCTCTTGCCATAGATGTAGTCCATCTGATTCCTGTGTACTCCATCTGGTGAAGTCCAAGTGTATAGCCACCATTTATGTTGTTGAAAAAAAAAGAGGTATTTGCAATGAATAAATCATGGGGCTTGCAAAATTCTATCATGCCATCTCCAGTGTTACCTCTATCACCAAGGCCAAAATTTTCCAATGGCTGGTGATTCTTCTTTCTTTTCAACTTTTGCTTTGCAATCACCAGTGATAATCAACACATAGTGATTGCATGTTTGGTCAACTTCAGACTGCAGAAGTTGGTTAAAATCTTCAATTTCCTCATCTTTGACTGTGGTGGTTGGTGCATGAATTTGAATAATAGTAGTATTAACTGGTCTTCCTTGTAGGCATATGGATATTATCCTATCACTGACAGCATTGTACCTCAGGATAGATCTTGAAACATTCTTTGTGATGGTGAACAGCATACCATTCTTCTTCAATTTGTCATTCCTGGCATAGATCATATGATTGTCTGATTCAAAATGGCCAAAACCAGTCCATTTCAGCTCACTAATGCCTAGGATATCAATCTTTATGCATTCCATTTCATTTTTGCTAACTTCCAATTTTCCTAGATTCACACTTCATACATTCCATGTTCTGATTATTAATAGATGTTCACAGCTGTTTTTTCCTCCTCTTGAGTCCTGCTACATCAGCAAATGGAGGCCCAGAAAGCTTTACTCTATCCACATCATTAAGGTCGGCTCTTCTCTGAGGAGGTAGCTTTTCCCCAGTCATATCTTGAGTGCCCTCGGACCTGAGGAGCTGATCTTCCAACAGTATATTGGACAATGTTTCACACCTATTCATAAAGTTTTCCAGTACTTTATCAGACAGTATTTCACTGCTATTCATAAGGTTTTCACTGGCCAATTCTTTAGATGTGGATGGCCTCCTCCTTCTTTAAAGTCTGTCTTAGTCTGGAAGCTTCACTGAAACCTGTCCACCATGGGTAACCCTGCTGCTATTTGAAACACCAGTGGCATAGCCTCCAGCCTCACAGCAACATGCAAGACACCACAGTATGACAAACTGACAGACAAGTTCATCTCCCTTAGCTGTTCCAAACCACCACTGGCTCATTTCCTGGTCTCCCAGGAAAACTTACGAATATCGTTTTGGGTAGTATTGACATTTTCACAATATATAGTCTTCCTATCCATAAGCATGGTGTATTCTTATGTTTATGTAGGTCTCTTTGGTTTCATACAATAATGTTTTGTAGTTTTCTTTCTATAAGTATTTTATGTCTCTAGTTATATTTATTCCTAGTACTTCAGATTCTGGGTGATTATTGTAAACTGTATTATTTTCTTCATTGGATTTTCAAAGTTCTCTTTCTTAGTGTAGATTGACTTTTGTAAGTTCATCCTTTACCCTGCCAATTTGCTGAGTCTTTTATTAGTTCCAGTATGTTTCTTGTTGAATATCTAGGTTTTTCTGTGTATAGGATCATATCATCAGCAAATAGATATAGTTTTACTTCTTAGTTTGATGCCTTTAATTTCCTTTTCTTGTCTTATTTCTCTGGCTAAGACTTCCAATACAATATTGAACATGAACAATGATAAAGAACATCCTTGTCTAGTTTCCATTCCCAAGGGGAATGTTTTTAGTTCCTGTCCATTAAGATAATGGTGGCTGTTGATTTTGCATGTATACCCTCAATTATGTTGTGGAATTTCCCTTCTATTCCTGTTTTGATGAGTCTTTTTTAAATTTTTTTTTTTTTTAATCAAGAATGAATTTTAGATTTTGTCAAATACCTTTTCTGCATCAATTGATGTGAGGATGTGTTTTTTCCCCTTTGTTTTGTTTATGTGGTGGATTACACTGATTATTTTTCTGATGTTGAACCATCTTTGCTTTCCTGATATAAATGAAATTTGTTCATGATGTATTATGTTTTTTATATGTTGTTGGATTCTGTTGACTAGCATTTTGTTGGGAATTTTTACACCAATATTTATGAGGTATATTGGTCTATAAATTTCTATTTTAGTGATGTCTTTGTCTAGTATTGATATTGGGGTAATGTTTGCTTCACAGAATTAATTTGAGAGTAATCCTTTTTTTTTTTTTTTTTTAATGGTTTTAAATTTTGTTCCACATTTCTCTGTGAGAGCCAGAATTCTAGGAGATTGCCTTCCTTTTGTCCTATATCTGAGCCCTTCAGCCTAAGCTGATGGAGTTTTTTTGTTTGTTTGTTTGTGTTTTTTTTTTTTTTTTTCTGTAGTAGTTTGAATAGAACTGGTGTTTGTTCTTGTCTGAATGTTTGTAGAATTCTCCAGTGAATTCATCTAAACCAGGACTTTAAAAAGAAAAAAAAATGTTCATTTTCTTTATTTATTGGTCTGTTTAAATTTTCTGGTGTGGATACTGTTTGAATAAGTGGTGTGTTTCTAGAAATCTGACAATATCTTCTATGTTTTCATATTTTTAAGGGTACAGTTCTGCATAGTATTCTATCGACTATGTTGTTGTTATGTGCCATTGAGTTGGTCCCGGCTCATAACAACCCCTCCTTGGGTTTCTGAGGTGGTATCACTACAGAAGTAGATTGCCCAACCTTCCTTTCAAGGAGTGGCTGGTGGGTTTGAACTGCCAGCCTTGTGGTTAGAAGTCAAGTGCCTTAGGCATTAGTCCTTTTC
>NW_006922417.1:335723-346650 GCF_000298275.1 Orycteropus afer afer
TGCTTTATCTCTGTACAAATATTATGGTATGTTGTGTTTTCATTGTATTTGATTCAAGCACTTTTTTTTTTTACTTCATTTTTTATTTATTCTATTACCCATTAATTTTTAATCAGGGTGTCATTCAGTTTCTATTTTATTTATTTATTTATTTTACTTGGACCTTCCTTTTGTTGATTTCCAATTTAATAGCATTCTGATTTGAGAATGTGTTAATATTTTTAAAGTAATTAATCCTTTAAAAGGAGTAACTCCTTTGGGTAAGATATTATTTACAAACTTGTTAAAAGTTTTAGATCAGAATTCCTTTTCTTCCATCATCTTTCCTCCATTTTTCTCTTCCAACTCTTTCTCTTCATCTTCCTCTTCTCCTTTATCCTCTTTCTTCTCCTTCAGTAGTACTATACAAGAGTCTCTAAGAAAATAAAATCCCAGACTAAAAAATGTCTACCATTTCATGTCTCAATGCAGACTTATGCTTAAGCTGCAATGATCTCGAGACTATTAGAATAGATTCATTCATCAAACAATATTTACTGGCATGTGTTATAGGAAAATTGCTGAGGTCAGAAGTGTTGGGAAGCCAATACTAAGGAACATGCAACTCTTGTATCCAAAGAGTTTATAGACAAATAGGTTGCAGAGTAAACTGTTGAAAATTCTTCAGTTTTTCTCTTCTTTATGAAGAGATACCTTGCTCCATCTACACAAACAAGTGAGTAGACTTTAAATGTTTCAAAATATTTTTTGTCTCTTTTTGCCTTACGAAATCTCTTTGCTTTTAAGCAAAAATAATCTTTTAGCAATTTTGAATTTATATTAAAATTGTTCTATTCATTTTTCATTAGATATCTAAAATATAATTTTCCTAAACCACTCAGGGAGAGATGTTGAAAATCCGATATACGATACATGAAAATAAAGTTTGAATGAAAACACCGTGGAGAATGAGTGTGTATGACTATGACATTTTTCACTTGACTAGAGTTGACTATCACCTGTAAAGTGACTCTACAGGTACAACTAGTTGTTGTTGTTGTGTGCCGAGTTGTCCTGACTCATAGCGACCACTCCTTGGGTTGCCGAGGCAGTATCACTACGGAAGTAAATTGCCCAACTTTCCTTCCGAGGAATGGCTGGTGGGTTTGAAGCATCAACCTTCTGGTTAGCAGTCAAGTGCCTTAGGCACTACGCTACCAGAGCTCCTAGAGCAACAGTTTAAAAAACAATTGAATTTCATGTTTCTTCTACTGAATTGATTGAGTAAATTGATTTCTTAAAAGGGTCAGGGTGGTCTATGATTCATGTAAATCAACTCCAGATCATAATGTGATTTGAGTACTTGGCCTTTGACTCTGACTCACTATAAGTCTGACTATACCTCTGCTTTCTTTATTGCTCTTTAGAGTTGTGGTGTTTTTCTTGGTAATCTATTCTGGCAAAGTGATTCAGAGTACATGTCCCATGTGAAATATGTATTCTTAAACCAATTCTCTTTTCTCAAACAATTTTCTCATTTGTTTAGCAACTCTATTTTTTTTTTTTTTTTTTTCCTAAGATGAAAGTGTTCTCCCTGGCTTTCGAGCTTTCACCATAACTATCTGTGGTGAATATCTCAGGAAGTAATTAGTCATTGTCTTAATTTCTTAGTGCTACTGCAACAAAAATATCACAAGTGGGTGGCTCTAAAGAACAGAAGTTTATTGTCTCACGGTTTTGGAAGTAGAAGTACAAATTTAGGGTGTCATCAGAGCTATGCTCAGTCCAGTCAAGAAGATAATTCCTTGTCTCTTTGACATTCTGGCCATCTCAGACAATTTTTGAGTTCCTTGGCTTATGGATAGATCTTCACATAGCCTCTTCCCCTTGTATGTAACTCTCTGTGTTTTCTTTTAATAAGACACTACTCAGAAAAGATCAGGTTTAGGATCATTCTACTACAGTATGACCTCATTAATATAACAAGAGAAAAGCTATTTGGCAACAGGGTCATATTCACAGATACAGGGGATAGGACTTCAACATATCTTTTAAACCAAACCAAACTCACTGTAGTTCAGTTGATTGCGACTCAGAGGCCCCTCTTTGGCTTTCCAAGGTGGTATCTCTACAAAAGTAGATTGCCCAATCTTCCTTCTGAGGAGTGGCTGGTGGGTTTTTACCACCAACCTTCTGGTTAGCAGCCAAGTGCCTTAGGCCCTATGCCACCAGAGCTCTCAACATATCTTTTAGAGGGACATTTTTAGAGGGACACAATAATTCATAACATGCACTTAATGTTCATTCCTATGACCTTATCTGCTTTGTTCTATGTGAAAGAGGCTACAAGCCTCAGAACTACATTTTCATGTATTTTACATGGGACATATACTCTGAGTCACTTTGCCAGAATAGATTACCATGAAAAACACCACAACTATAAAGAGCAATAAGGAAAGCAGAAGTATAGTCAGACTTACAGTGAGTCAGAGTCAAAGGCCGAGTACTCAAATCTCATTATGATCTGGAGCTGATTTACATAAATCATTGCCACCTTGATCCTTTTGACAAATCAATTTACTCAATTAATTCAGTAAAAGAAACATGAAATTCAATTGTTTTTTAAACTGTTGCTAGGGTCGTACCTGTAGACTCACCTTATAGGTTGTTCTGGTGCCACTCTGACAGGAATACACCACAAATGGGATGGTTGAACAAACAGGAGTTTATTCTCTAACAGTTCAGAAGGCTTTAAGTCTGCGTTCAAAGTACCAGGCTCTAGGGGTTGTGTGAAGTCCCCTCAAGTTTGATCTTTAGCTCTGCCTCTTGTTCCCGGCCCACTGGAGCTAGAGGCAGCTCTTCACTCAGGCAGCTAGCTACTGCCTGCTGAGGTTGACAAGCTCAAGGTTGACAGACAAAATGGCACAGTCTCAATGTTACCAAACCACATGGCAGGCCATTAATTCAAGCCCATTGAAAATTCCAAGGTCGGCAGAGCATGGCAGGCTGCTGAACAATGACACAGATACATGCAGGTTTCAAGCGTGCCATGAGCTAGAGACCATTCCCAACGCTTCTCCTTATATACAGGAACCAGACCACATCCCTAAGGCAGCTACTTAGCTGCTCACAGTAGATTCCACCATGGAGTTGATTACCAGTCTCATCATGGGGAATACTACATCCAGCTGCCCAGCCACTCAAAGAGACCCAGCCAAGTTGACACACAAATGTAACTACCACACAGATGATAGTGAACTTTAGTCAAATGATAAATGTCATAGTCATACACACTCATCCCCCACAGTGTTTTCATTCAAACACTATTTTTGTATATCATATATCTGATTTTCAACATCAAATTTTGAATAAATTCAAAATTGCTAAAAGATTATTTCTGCTTAAAAACAAAGAGATTTCAGAAGGCAAAAAGACAAAAAAAAATATTTTGAAACTCTTAAAGTCTGCTCACCTTTTGTGTGGATGGAGCAAGGTAGCTCTTCATAAAGAAGAGAAAAACTGAAGAATTTTCAACAATTTACTTTACAACCTATTTGTCTGTAAACTCTTTGGATGCAACAGTTGTATGTTATTTAGTATCAGTTTCCCAACATTTCTGATCTCAGCAATTTTCCTATAGTGCATGACAGCAAATATTGTTTATGAATGAATCTATTTTAATAGTCTCCAGATCACTGCAACTTAAGCATAAGTCTTCATTGAGACTTGAAATGGTCAACATTTTTCAGTCTGGGATTTTATTTTCTTAGAGACTCTTCTACAGCATCACATAAGGAGAAGAAAAAGGATAAAGGAGAAGAGGAGGATGAAAAAAAAAAAGAGTTGGGAGAGCAAAATGAAGGAAAGATGATGGAAAGAAAGGAATTCTGATCTAAAACTTTTACCAAGGTCATAAACAATATCTTACCTGAAGGAGTTACTCTGAGAGCTGCAGTGATATAAAGAAGCTCTGGTGTTACAGTGATGAAAGCATTTGGCTGCTAACCAATATGTCAGTGGTTTGAACCGCCAGCCACTCTGAGAGAGGAAGATTAGTCAGTCTGCTTCCATAACAATTTGCAACCTTGAAAACCCTGTGGGGCAGTTCTACTCTGTCCTATAGAGAAGCTGTGGGTTGGAATCGACTCAGTGTCAGTAGGTTTTGTTCAAGGTGATATATGGAAGGGGAAAGATGGAGTCATATGTGATCTTGATTAGAGTTTCTTAAAAAAAAAAAAAAAATCTGTATTTAACATGCCCACACTTAGAAAGCAAAGCTAAGACTATGGAAAAATTATAGGTAAACTTCTAAAGTATAATTTTGAATATATTTTAGACTATGATCAGTCTCTCCAGCAAATGTAAATAAGGAATTGTCTAAAGAAAGTCATGATAAAAGTATAGTGTTCTCTGAGAACTATAATTTACCAAGTTGATTATATTTTAAACAAAAATATTCTTACTGTTGTTATTATTTCATGAGAGTCACAAATTGTTAAGCACTGGCCTAATAACTGAAAGGTTAGAGGTTCAAACCGTCCTAGAAGTTCATCAGAAGAAAGACCTGGTGCTCTGTTTCTGAAAGGCCATAACTTTGAAAAACCTATGGAGAAGTTCCACTATACACACATGGGGTCACCATAAATTGAATTAGACGAGAGAGCAATTAACATTATTATATGGCTGGCTTATGATTTTATTTACTTAACTCAGTTACCAGGAGCTACAATTAAAACAGGCATTTCTACTACTGTTGGAGAAATTTTTCAAGTCAATTTTCCTTGGATTGCCTTTCAATATATATTTTCTGCCCCAGATGGAGAAATTCAGTACAATGCATACAAGATCATAAAATAAGAAAGGCTATTTTCATCGACATAAAAACAAAAATCTTCACAACTGGACCAATGACTATTTAAGGTATCATGGACTTCTAGAAGAATGAACAAATCTGTCTAGGAAGAAGTACAGCTGGAATGCTCCTGAGAAGCAGCAATGGCCAGATGTCATCTCTCATACTTTGGTGATCTTATCAGGAGGGACCAGTCTGTGGAGAATGATAGCATCCCTGGTAAAGTAAAGGGTCAGTGAAAAAGTGAAACATCATCAATGAGATGGATTGACAAAGTGGCTAATACAATGGGGTCAGGCATGGCAACAATTATGAGGATGACACAGAACAGGGCAGTGCTTTATTCTGTTACACATAGGGTCACTATGAATTGGAACCAAATCAATGACATCTAACAACAACATTTTTTATCCAGTAAATGGGACTCTATATTTACATACCATGTTCTATGAAAATTAAAATACTAAAGCAAAGCAAAGGTACTAACTACTCTAGGTCTTTCTGTAGAATACAATGGTTGGTGTGTTTTCATATGACAAGTTAAAGCTGGAGCTCAAATTTCTCTGTGTGGGTGCAAAGGTTTTTGCCTTAATAAAGATCTGAGACCAGAAAGAATGAGCATTAATTCACAACATGTTTTTCTTTCCAATAATATATTTCTCTTAAAAATATCCCAGGGATACAAACTTAAGCACCTAATGAACTCTGAAACACTTCACCAGTGACCTTATTCCTGGTTGCACATTGTCATCGATGTCCTGGAAAAAAAATTGAAAATTTGCAATCTTTTGATTATCCATACAGATAAAATTTATGATTTCTATCTGAGACTGTTGAGAAACTTCCTAAACAGGGAACAAAGATCTTGATCTCCAAGATCCTATCTATAAAATGGCTATCTGTTCATTCTTCTTACTTTGTTTCTTTTGGTCACCTCCATGAGCTCTGAAGAACTTTAGTGGCAATATGATAATTAAACAGCAGGTTTTATGTTTAAATGTACAAGGAGGGGTTTTTATCCTTCTTTCTCTGGCAGACCCTTTCCTCCCACTTCACCCCATGAGTGGCAGCTTTCAAATCTTGTCTTTACTGTGCACTGTGTTAGAATTTTCATCTGGTTGGGAATGAGACACCTGCAGAGGCTTTGCTTTTTATCCACTCCTCTATTTCAAAGCTTATTTCTTCCTCACTCCTGGCACTGTCAATCCTTTGTGGTTTTTCTTAGGCCTCTAAAGCTTAATGGGCTGTCCCAGAACCTGAACTTTTGGAAATCTATTCCTACCAACTCTAACAGCAGCTTCAGAGATGTTCAGCAAGCAGATACTCTAAAGAGCAAAAGTAGGGCCCTGTGGTTAAATGTTCCAAGGAGATTTTAGTCTTTAGAATCAAATGAATATGAAGAGCCAAAAGCTGCAGAACATACCCAGATAACTTAGGTAGGTTTCTAGGGGAAGATTCCTATGGAAAGATGAAGTTAAAACCAAGCTCAAAAATTAATTAGTTAGCTTTCTTTCTGAATGCTTGGTGATCTCTCTTAACTTGGAGAAAGTGAGAGGGACCTACAAGATTTGTTGTTGCTGTTGTTGTTAGGTGCCATTGAGTCATCTCCTACTCATAGCAACCTTATGCACAACAGAATGAAACACTGCCCAATCCTGTGCCAGCTTCATGATCCTTTCTATACCTGACCCATCATTGCAGTCACTGTGTCAATCCATTTCGTTATGGGACTTCCCTTCTTCGTTGACCCTCCACTTTACCAAGCATGATATCCTTCTCCAGGAAATGGTTCTTTCTCACAACTTGACCAAAGTAGGTGAGACAAAGTTTGACCATTCTTGTTTCCAAGGAGAATTTGGCTGCATTTCTTCCAAGACAGATCTATTAGTTCTTTTAGAAGACCATGCCACTCTTAGCATTCTTCTCTGACACCACAACTCAAAAGCATCAACTCTTCTTCGGTCTTCCTTATTCATTGTCCAGCTCTCATATTCATAAGAGGCAATTGAAAATATCATGGCTTTGGTTAGGCACACCTTAGTCTTCAAGGAGACATCTTTGTTCTTCAGCACTTGAAAGAAGTTTCTTGCAGCAGATTTGCCTAAGGCAATACATCATCTGATGTCTTGACTGCTGCTTCCATTGGTGTTGATAGTAGAACCAAGTAATATGAAGTCTTTGACAAATTCAATCTTTTCTCCATTTATCATGTAGTTATTTATTGGACCAGTTGAGAAGATTTTTGTTTTCTTTATATTGAGATATAATCCATACTGCAGACTGTAGTCTTTAATCTTCATCAGTAAGTATTTCAAGTCATCCTCACTTGCAGCAAGCAAAGTTGTTTCATCTGCATATCACAGGCTGTTAATGAGTCTTTCTCCAAACCTGATGCCACATTTTTCTTCATATAATCCAGCTTCTCGGATTATTTGCTCAGCATACAAATTGAATAAGTATGATGAAAGGATACAACCTTGACACATTTCCTTTTTGATTTTGAACCATGCAGTATCCCCTTGTTCTGTCCGAACGAGAGTCTCCTCACCTATGTACACGTTCCTCATGAGTAGAGTCAAGTGTTCTGGAATTCCAATTCTTCGTAATGTTATTCATAATTTGTTATGATCCACACAGTCAAATGCTTTTGCATGGTCAATAAAACATAAGTAAACACCTTTCTGGCATTTTTTGCTTTCATCTAAGATCCATCTGACATCAGCAATGATATCCTTTCTTTCACTTCCTCTTCTGAATCCAGCTTGCATTTCTGAAAGCTCTCTATCAATATACTGTGACAAACATTTTTGAATTATCTTCAGTAAGATATTACTTGCATGTGATATTAATGATATTGTTTGATAATTTCCACATTCTGTGGGATCACCTTTCTTTGGAATGGGTACAAATATGGCTTTCGCCAGTCAGTTGGCCAGGTAGCTGCCTTCCTAATTTCTTGGCATAGTTGAGTGAATGCCTCCAGCGCAACATCATTTGTTGAAACATCTCAGTGGGTATTCTGTCAATACCTGGAGCCTTGTTCTTCACCAATTTGTTCAGTGCAGCTTTGACTTCTCCTTTCAGTACCATTGGTTCTTGATCATATGCCAACTCCTGAAATGGACGAACATCAAACAACTCTTTTTCATACAGTGACTGTATTCCTTCTCTCTTCTTTTGATGCTTCCTACATCATTCAATGTTTTGCCCATAGAATCTTTCAATATTGCAACTCAAGTTTAAATTTTTTCCTCAGTTCTTTCAGCTTGAGAAATGCAGAGCGTGTTCTTCCCTTTTGGTTTTCTAACTCCAGGTCTTTGCACCTTTCATTATAGTAATTGGCTTTGTCTTCTCAAGCTGCTATTTAAAATAATCTGTTCAGCTTTTTTATCTTGTCATTTCTTCCATTTGCTTTAACTACTCTTCCCTCAAGGGCAAGTGTCAGAGACTCTTCTGACATCCACTTTGGTCTTTTCTACCTTTTCTGATTTGTTAATTACCTTTTGTTTTCTTCGTGGATGATGTTCTTAATGTCATCCCATAATTCCTCTGGTTTTCATTCATTGGTGTTCAATGCATCAAATCTATTCTTTAAATTGTTTCTAAATTCAGGAGGGATATTATCAAGGTCATATTTTGGCTCTCGTGGACTTGTTTCAATTGTCTTCAACTTCAATTTGAACATGCATATGAGCAGTTGACGATCTGTTCCACTGTCAACTCCTGGCCTTGTTTTGGCTGAACATATTGAATTTCTCTATCACCTCTTAGGACAGATGTAGTCAATCTGATATCTGTGTATTCCATCCAATGAAGTTCACGTGTATAGTCATCATTTATGTTATTTAGAAAAAGGTATATGCAATGAATAAGTCATGGGTCTTGCAAAATTCTATCATGTTGTCTCCAGCATTATTTCTATCACCAAGGCCATATTTTCCAACTACCAGTAACTCTTCTTGTTTCCAACTTTTGCATTCCAGTCACCAGTGATAATCAACACATCTTGATTGCAAGTTCTGTCAATTTCAGACTGCAGAAGTTGGTAAAAATCTTTAATTTCCTTATCTTTAGCTTTGGTGGTTGATGCATAGATTTGAATAATAGTAGTATTAACTGGTCTTCCTTGTGAGCATATGGATATTATTCTACCCCTGACAGCATTGTACTTCAGGACAGGTCTTGAAACAGTCTTTGTGACAATGAATATCACACCATTCCTCTTCAATTTGTCATTCCTGGCATAGTAGATCATATGGTTGTCTGATTCAAAATGGCCAAAACCAGTCCATTTCAGCTCACTAATGCCTAGGATACTGATCTTTATGCATTCTATTTCATTTTTGACAACTTAAAAATCTCCTAGATTCATACTTTGTACATTCTATATTCCTGTTTTTAATGGATGTTTGCATCTGTTTCTACTTATGTTCAGTCATGCCACATCAGCAAGTGGAGGTCCCGAAAGCTTTACTCTATTCATATCATTAAGGTTGTCTCTACTCTGAGGAGTTAGCTCTTCCCTCAGTCAAATTTTGAATGCCTTCTCATGATGGGCTCATCTTCGGGCACTATATTGGACAATGTTTCAGGGCTATTCATAAAGTTTTCCAGTAATATATCAGACAGTGTTTTACTGCTATTCGTAAGGTTTTCACTGGTCAATTGTTTGAGAAGTGGTTGGCCTCTTCCATCTTCTGACTCTGCCTTAGCCCAGAAGCTCTGCTGAAACCTGTCCACCATGGGTAACCTTGCTTGCATTTTGCAACACCGATCATAAGCCTCCAGCTTTAAAGCAACATGTAAGGCACCACAGGATGATGAGTTGATGGACAAGTTCCTCTTCCTTAGTTGTTCCAAATCCCTCTGCACCCACCTACCTCAGGCCCCAGCCTAAAAATAGAGCTGCCTCCAAGTGAAAAGAAGCCCCCAAACCCCATGCCTACCCACCTGGGGCCCCAGCCTTAAAATAGAGGCTCCCCCAAGTGAAAAGCAGCCCCCGAGCCCTGAACATGCCCAACTCTGGCCCCAGAAGGGACTGGGAAGGGTGAATTCTGGTATGAAAATAGTTATTGGGAAGTGGGGTTATATAAAATACCTAGTCACTTCACAGGACCACAGATAAATGGCAATTAATGTCATTGAGCATTATCTTATTCTCAGTAAGGCTTTCTTTGACCTTGTTTTAAAACTTTAAATGAATTAAAATAGTAATTTAAGTCTTTATATTTGCAGGTTAATAGCTTACTAACTTCTTTGTCATTGATTATCTCATAAGGACAGATTGATATGAAAGGAAGTGAGGAAGAGAGATAAAGATGAGGGTTAGAATGTGTGGGAGACAGAGAAAAAAAATTTATGTGTTTCCTATGTGCCAAAAGGAGTCCCTGTGTTACCCAAATGTCCATTTCCCAAAAACAGTGTCCATTGATCCATGAAAAAGGACAAAGGAATGCTACTTAGTTATGACTATAAAATTTTATGTTCAGTTTTGTAAGACATCAAACCAGGTTGGTCCTGTTTTTCTCAAGGCTGACTTCTCTAGAATAGCTCAGGCTATATTATTGAAACATACAGGGATGCCATAGTCTAAATCAACTCTATGGCAACTGGTTTGTGTGCCAAAACTTGTTCTTAACACTTTAAAAATATTAACTTATTTAATCCTTAGCAACATCATGCAATAGTATTGTTGTTAGTTGCTGTTGAGATGGCTCTGATTCATGATGACCCTATGTATGACAGTAAGCAACATTGCCTGGTCCTGAGTCATCTTCATGATTATTGGTATGGTTGAGTCAATTTCTGCAGTAATTACATCAATTTATTTCATTGAGGATCTCTTTCCCTTTACTGGCCCTCCATTTTACCAAATATCATGTTCCTCTCCTGAGATCAGTCCCTCCTAATGATGTGTCCACAGTAAGCAAGACTGTCCTTTTCCTCTCCTGAGATCAGTCCCTCCTAATGATGTGTCCACAGTAAGCAAGACTGTCCTTTTCCAAAATATTCCACCACCATTAGAGTAAACTCAATGCCTCCCCAAAAAAAGTTTCCCCTTTCCCCCTCCCTCCTATCCCTGGTAACCACAAATAA